>NW_026287393.1:90000-199050 GCF_023373465.1 Oncorhynchus keta | reverse complement strand
ATACCTATCACTAGGGCTCTAAACATACCACTATCAAACATATCACTAGGGCTCTAAACATACCTATCACTAGGGCTCTAAACATACCTATCACTAGGGCTCCTATAAACATACCTATCACTAGGGCTCTAAACATACCTATCACTAGGGCTCTAAACATACCTATCACTAGGGCTCTAAACATACCTATCAAACATACCTATCACTAGGGCTCCTATCAAAAACATACCTATCACTAGGGCTCTAAACATACCTATCACTAGGGCTCTAAACATACCTATCACTAGGGCTCTAAACATACCTATCACTAGGGCTCTAAACATACCTATCACTAGGGCTAAACTATACCTATCACTAGGGCTAAACATACCTATCACTAGGGCTCTAAACATACCTATCACTAGGGCTCTAAACATACCTATCACTAGGGCTCTAAACATACCTATCACTAGGGCTCTAAACATACCTATCACTAGGGCTCTAAACATACCTATCACTAGGGCTCTAAACATAGGGGGCTCTAAACATACCTATCACTAGGGCTCTAAACATACCTATCACTAGGGCTCTAAACATACCTAGGGCTCTAAACATACCTATCACTAGGGCTCTAAACATACCTATCACTAGGGCTCTAAACATACCTATCACTAGGGCTCTAAACATTCCAGCAGGGCTAAACATACCTATCACTAGGGCTCTAAACATACCTATCACTAGGGCTCTAAACATACCTATCACTAGGGCTCTAAACATACCTATCACTAGGGCTCTAAACATACCTATCAGTAGGGCTCTAAACATACCTATCACTAGGGCTCTAAACATACCTATCACTAGGGCTCTAAACATACCTATCACTAGGGCTCTAAACATACCTATCACTAGGGCTCTAAACATACCTATCACTAGGGCTCTAAACATACCTATCAGTAGGGCTCTAAACATACCTATCACTAGGGCTCTAAACATACCTATCACTAGGGCTCTAAACATACCTATCACTAAACATTCCTATCACTAGGGCTCACTAACATACCTATCACTAGGGCTCTAAACATACCTATCACTAGGGCTCTAAACATACCTATCAGTAGGGCTCTAAACATACCTAAACATACCTACAGTAGGGCTCTAAACATACCTATCAGGCTCTAAACATACCTATCACTAGGGCTCTAAACATACCTATCAGCAGGGCTCTAAACATACCTATCACTAGGGCTCTAAACATTCCTAACAGCAGGGCTCTAAACATACCTATCACTAGGGCTCTAAACATTCCTAACAGCAGGGCTCTAAACATACCTATCACTAGGGCTCTAAACATTCCTAACAGCAGGGCTCTAAACTAGAGTTGGCTGCTGCTGGTAAGGCATCAGATCTGGCAGAGCAACACAACACACTTTCAACAGTATGTGGAAAGAGTTTTCTGTTGCCTTAACAAACGTTTGGCCACCGGCTCGATGAATTTACCGCCATCCAGCATGTGCTCTTATCTTTCCTTAAGCACTTGACAAACAATAATTAAAGTCAAACCAGGACATAGAGTCAGCTCTCTTCTCTGCCACAGCTCCTTTTACCACAGGAAACAGGAAACTAAATATAGTTTATATTACAACACTAACTTTATTTTAATTGTATTATTGAAGCGGGTCTTGTTTTAATGAAGGAGAAATTTAAGATGATTTAAACAGAAAGTTAATGAAGTCTTAAGGAATGTGAGCTCTGTCAGGTTGTTTGGGTCGTGTGTTTGGACAGGTGATGGGAAGTCACACTACACTCGTCTTCAAATGAAAAGGTCCTACTAGAAAGAGACTGAACCAAGACCGTGTGATGAGAGAAGCAGGAAATGCATGTTCCAAATCTCTACAATATGAATCTGTATATTAACACGTTCTGTATTAAACATTAATACTGTCCTAAAACCCTCCTGTTTAGATGTATCAGAGCCCTATAATAACAGGATATAACCAGGACCATGGGGGAGCAGGGCCTGGTGAAAACCCTCCTGTTTAGATGTATCAGAGCCCTATAATAACAGGATATAACCAGGACCATGGGGGAGCAGGGCCTGGTGAAAACCCTGGTGAAAAATAACAGGATATAACCCTCCTGTTTAGATGTATCAGAGCCCTATAATAACAGGATATAACCAGGACCATGGGGAGCAGGGCCTGGTGAAAACCCTCCTGTTTAGATGTATCAGAGCCCTATAATAACAGGATATAACCAGGACCATGGGGAGCAGGGCCTGGTGAAAACCCTCTCCTGTTTAGATGTATCAGAGCCCTATAATAACAGGATATAACCAGGACCATGGGGGAGCAGGGCCTGGTGAAAACCCTCCTGTTTAGATGTATCAGAGCCCTATAATAACAGGATATAACCAGGACCATGGGGGAGCAGGGCCTGGTGAAAACCCTCCTGTTTAGATGTATCAGAGCCCTATAATAACAGGATATAACCAGGACCATGGGGGAGCAGGGCCTGGTGAAAACCCTCCTGTTTAGATGTATCAGAGCCCTATAATAACAGGATATAACCAGGACCATGGGGGAGCAGGGCCTGGTGAAAACCCTCCTGTTTAGATGTATCAGAGCCCTATAATAACAGGATATAACCAGGACCATGGGGGAGCAGGGCCTGGTGAAAACCCTCCTGTTTAGATGTATCAGAGCCCTATAATAACAGGATATAACCAGGACCATGGGGGAGCAGGGCCTGGTGAAAACCCTCCTGTTTAGATGTATCAGAGCCCTATAATAACAGGATATAACCAGGACCATGGGGGAGCAGGGCCTGGTGAAAACCCTCCTGTTTAGATGTATCAGAGCCCTATAATAACAGGATATAACCAGGACCATGGGGGAGCAGGGCCTGGTGAAAACCCTCCTGTTTAGATGTATCAGAGCCCTATAATAACAGGATATAACCAGGACCATGGGGGAGCAGGGCCTGGTGAAAACCCTCCTGTTTAGATGTATCAGAGCCCTATAATAACAGGATATAACCAGGACCATGGGGAGCAGGGCCTGGTGAAAACCCTCCTGTTTAGATGTATCAGAGCCCTATAATAACAGGATATAACCAGGACCATGGGGGAGCAGGGCCTGGTGAAAACCCTCCTGTTTAGATGTATCAGAGCCCTATAATAACAGGATATAACCAGGACCATGGGGGAGCAGGGCCTGGTGAAAACCCTCCTGTTTAGATGTATCAGAGCCCTATAATAACAGGATATAACCAGGACCATGGGGGAGCAGGGCCTGGTGAAAACCCTCCTGTTTAGATGTATCAGAGCCCTATAATAACAGGATATAACCAGGACCATGGGGGAGCAGGGCCTGGTGAAAACCCTCCTGTTTAGATGTATCAGAGCCCTATAATAACAGGATATAACCAGGACCATGGGGGAGCAGGGCCTGGTGAAAACCCTCCTGTTTAGATGTATCAGAGCCCTATAATAACAGGATATAACCAGGACCATGGGGAGCAGGGCCTGGTGAAAACCCTCCTGTTTAGATGTATCAGAGCCCTATAATAACAGGATATAACCAGGACCATGGGGAGCAGGGCCTGGTGAAAACCCTCCTGTTTAGATGTATCAGAGCCCTATAATAACAGGATATAACCAGGACCATGGGGGAGCAGGGCCTGGTGAAAACCCTCCTGTTTAGATGTATCAGAGCCCTATAATAACAGGATATAACCAGGACCATGGGGGAGCAGGGCCTGGTGAAAACCCTCCTGTTTAGATGTATCAGAGCCCTATAATAACAGGATATAACCAGGACCATGGGGGAGCAGGGCCTGGTGAAAACCCTCCTGTTCAGAATTCAACAGATTCCATTAACACATCAGCAGATGACAGATGCCTTTATATGCCATGCAAGTAGCCCCAGACAAAGGCTTCAGTCATGACAGATTGGCCTGCTTATAACCCACTTTATGTTAAACTCATTCTCACTGTTATTTTTCACAATTGTGATTGTGTTCCTCCTCGTGGCATTGTCCTCGGTGGACTAACTGGCTTCCTGTGGTAATGATTCCTCCTCGTGGCTTTGTCCTCGGTGGACTAACTGGCTTCCTGTGGTAATGATTCCTCCTCGTGGCTTTGTTTTCTGCATAATCGGGTTGGTAGTCAAGGCTTTGGGTGACACAGCCATCTGTCAATTTCCTTTACCTTGTAAAATGCTGTGGAATAATGTTCTATACAACTAGAGCCTTTCTGTTATCAGGCAGGGAGGGAAGAGGCCGATCCAATCAGCCTCTTCCGAGGTGAAGGGAAATATTTTACAATCTTATTTTTATGTTGTAGTCTTGGTTCCATAGATATTTTACCATCTCATTATTATGTTGTAGTCTTGGTTCCATAGATATTTTACCATCTCATTATTATGTTGTAGTCTTGGTTCCATCTCATTATTATGTTGTAGTCTTGGTTCCATAGATATTTTACCATCTCATTATTATGTTGTAGTCTTGGTTCCATAGATATTTTACCATCTCATTATTATGTTGTAGTCTTGGTTCCATAGATATTTTACCATCTCATTATTATGTTGTAGTCTTGGTTCCATAGATATTTTACCATCTCATTATTATGTTGTAGTCTTGGTTCCATAGATATTTTACCATCTCATTATTATGTTGTAGTCTTGGTTCCATAGATATTTTACCATCTCATTATTATGTTGTAGTCTTGGTTCCATATTTTACCACCTCATTATTATGTTGTAGTCTTGGTTCCATCTCATTATTATGTTGTAGTCTTGGTTCCATAGATATTTTACCACCTCATTATTATGTTGTAGTCTTGGTTCCATCTCATTATTATGTTGTAGTCTTGGTTCCATAGATATTTTACCATCTCATTATTATGTTGTAGTCTTGGTTCCATAGATATTTTACCATCTCATTATTATGTTGTAGTCTTGGTTCCATAGATATTTTACCATCTCATTATTATGTTGTAGTCTTGGTTCCATAGATATTTTACCATCTCATTATTATGTTGTAGTCTTGGTTCCATCTCATTATTATGTTGTAGTCTTGGTTCCATCTCATTATTATGTTGTAGTCTTGGTTCCATCTCATTATTATGTTGTAGTCTTGGTTCCATAGATATTTTACCATCTCATTATTATGTTGTAGTCTTGGTTCCATCTCATTATTATGTTGTAGTCTTGGTTCCATAGATATTTTACCATCTCATTATTATGTTGTAGTCTTGGTTCCATAGATATTTTACCATCTCATTATTATGTTGTAGTCTTGGTTCCATAGATATTTTACCATCTCATTATTATGTTGTAGTCTTGGTTCCATAGATATTTTACCATCTCATTATTATGTTGTAGTCTTGGTTCCATCTCATTATTATGTTGTAGTCTTGGTTCCATCTCATTATTATGTTGTAGTCTTGGTTCCATCTCATTATTATGTTGTAGTCTTGGTTCCATAGATATTTTACCATCTCATTATTATGTTGTAGTCTTGGTTCCATAGATATTTTACCACCTCATTATTATGTTGTAGTCTTGGTTCCATAGATATTTTACCATCTCATTATTATGTTGTAGTCTTGGTTCCATCTCATTATTATGTTGTAGTCTTGGTTCCATAGATATTTTACCACCTCATTATTATGTTGTAGTCTTGGTTCCATCTCATTATTATGTTGTAGTCTTGGTTCCATAGATATTTTACCATCTCATTATTATGTTGTAGTCTTGGTTCCATAGATATTTTACCATCTCATTATTATGTTGTAGTCTTGGTTCCATAGATATTTTACCACCTCATTATTATGTTGTAGTCTTGGTTCCATCTCATTATTATGTTGTAGTCTTGGTTCCATAGATACCATCTCATTTTATGTTGTAGTCTTGGTTCATCTCATTATTATGTTGTAGTCTTGGTTCCATAGATATTTTACCATCTCATTATTATGTTGTAGTCTTGGTTCCATAGATATTTTACCATCTCATTATTATGTTGTAGTCTTGGTTCCATAGATATTTTACCATCTCATTATTATGTTGTAGTCTTGGTTCCATAGATATTTTACCATCTCATTATTATGTTGTAGTCTTGGTTCCATAGATATTTTACCATCTCATTATTATGTTGTAGTCTTGGTTCCATAGATATTTTACCATCTCATTATTATGTTGTAGTCTTGGTTCCATAGATATTTTACCATCTCATTATTATGTTGTAGTCTTGGTTCCATAGATATTTTACCATCTCATTATTATGTTGTAGTCTTGGTTCCATAGATATTTTACCATCTCATTATTATGTTGTAGTCTTGGTTCCATCTCATTATTATGTTGTAGTCTTGGTTCCATAGATATTTTACCATCTCATTATTATGTTGTAGTCTTGGTTCCATAGATATTTTACCATCTCATTATTATGTTGTAGTCTTGGTTCCATAGATATTTTACCATCTCATTATTATGTTGTAGTCTTGGTTCCATAGATATTTTACCATCTCATTATTATGTTGTAGTCTTGGTTCCATAGATATTTTACCATCTCATTATTATGTTGTAGTCTTGGTTCCATAGATATTTTACCATCTCATTATTATGTTGTAGTCTTGGTTCCATAGATATTTTACCATCTCATTATTATGTTGTAGTCTTGGTTCCATAGATATTTTACCATCTCATTATTATGTTGTAGTCTTGGTTCCATAGATATTTTACCACCTCATTATTATGTTGTAGTCTTGGTTCCATCTCATTATGATGTTGTAGTCTTGGTTCCATAGATATTTTACCATCTCATTATTATGTTGTAGTCTTGGTTCCATAGATATTTTACCATCTCATTATTATGTTGTAGTCTTGGTTCCATAGATATTTTACCATCTCATTATTATGTTGTAGTCTTGGTTCCATAGATATTTTACCATCTCATTATTATGTTGTAGTCTTGGTTCCATAGATATTTTACCATCTCATTATTATGTTGTAGTCTTGGTTCCATCTCATTATTATGTTGTAGTCTTGGTTCCATAGATATTTTACCATCTCATTATTATGTTGTAGTCTTGGTTCCATAGATATTTTACCACCTCATTATTATGTTGTAGTCTTGGTTCCATAGATATTTTACCATCTCATTATTATGTAGTCTTGGTTCCATAGATATTTTAGTCCATCTCATTATTATGTTGTAGTCTTGGTTCCATAGATATTTTACCATCTCATTATTATGTTGTAGTCTTGGTTCCATAGATATTTTACCATCTCATTATTATGTTGTAGTCTTGGTTCCATCTCATTATGTTGTAGTCTTGGTTCCATCTCATGTTGTAGTCTTGGTTCCATAGATATTTTACCATCTCATTATTATGTTGTAGTCTTGGTTCCATAGATATTTTACCATCTCATTATTATGTTGTAGTCTTGGTTCCATAGATATTTTACCATCTCATTATTATGTTGTAGTATGTTGTAGTCTTGGTTCCATAGATATTTTACCATCTCATTATTATGTTGTAGTCTTGGTTCCATAGATATTTTACCATCTCATTATTATGTTCCATAGATATTTTACCATCTCATTATTATGTTGTAGTCTTGGTTCCATAGATATTTTACCATCTCATTATTCCATGTTGTAGTCTTTTCCATCTCATTATTATGTTGTAGTCTTGGTTCCATAGATATTTTACCATCTCATTATTATGTTGTAGTCTTGGTTCCATAGATATTTTACCATCTCATTATTATGTTGTAGTCTTGGTTCCATAGATATTTTACCATCTCATTATTATGTTGTAGTCTTGGTTCCATAGATATTTTACCATCTCATTATTATGTTGTAGTCTTGGTTCCATAGATATTTTACCATCTCATTATTATGTTTGTAGTCTTGGTTCCATAGATATTTTACCATCTCATTATTATGTTGTAGTCTTGGTTCCATAGATATTTTACCATCTCATTATTATGTTGTAGTCTATGTTGTAGTCTTGGTTCCATCTCATTATTATGTTGTAGTCTTGGTTCCATAGATATTTTACCATCTCATTATTATGTTGTAGTCTTGGTTCCATCTCATTATTATGTTGTAGTCTTGGTTCCATAGATATTTTACCATCTCATTATTATGTTGTAGTCTTGGTTCCATAGATATTTTACCATCTCATTATTATGTTGTAGTCTTGGTTCCATAGATATTTTACCATCTCATTATTATGTTGTAGTCTTGGTTCCATAGATATTTTACCATCTCATTATTATGTTGTAGTCTTGGTTCCATCTCATTATTATGTTATTTTACCATCTCATTATTATGTTGTAGTCTTGGTTCCATAGATATTTTACCATCTCATTATTATGTTGTAGTCTTGGTTCCATAGATATTTTACCATCTCATTATTATGTTGTAGTCTTGGTTCCATAGATATTTTACCATCTCATTATTATGTTGTAGTCTTGGTTCCATATTATTATTTTACCATCTCATTATTATGTTGTAGTCTTGGTTCCATCTCATTATTATGTTGTAGTCTTGGTTCCATAGATATTTTACCATCTCATTATTATGTTGTAGTCTTGGTTCCATAGATATTTTACCATCTCATTATTATGTTGTAGTCTTGGTTCCATAGATATTTTACCATCTCATTATTATGTTGTAGTCTTGGTTCCATAGATATTTTACCATCTCATTATTATGTTGTAGTCTTGGTTCCATATTATTATGTTGTATCTTGGTTCCATTTTACCATCTCATTATTATGTTGTAGTCTTGGTTCCATAGATATTTTACCATCTCATTATTATGTTGTAGTCTTGGTTCCATAGATATTTTACCATCTCATTATTATGTTGTAGTCTTGGTTCCATAGATATTTTACCATCTCATTATTATGTTGTAGTCTTGTTCCATTGTTGTAGTCTTGGTTCCATAGATATTTTACCATCTCATTATTATGTTGTAGTCTTGGTTCCATAGATATTTTACCATCTCATTATTATGTTGTAGTCTTGGTTCCATAGATATTTTACCATCTCATTATTATGTTGTAGTCTTGGTTCCATAGATATTTTACCATCTCATTATTATGTTGTAGTCTTGGTTCCATCTCATTATTATGTTGTAGTCTTGGTTCCATAGATATTTTACCATCTCATTATTATGTTGTAGTCTTGGTTCCATAGATATTTTACCATCTCATTATTATGTTGTAGTCTTGGTTCCATAGATATTTTACCATCTCATTATTATGTTGTAGTCTTGGTTCCATAGATATTTTACCATCTCATTATTATGTTGTAGTCTTGGTTCCATCTCATTATTATGTTGTAGTCTTGGTTCCATAGATATTTTACCATCTCATTATTATGTTGTAGTCTTGGTTCCATATTATTATTTTAGTCCATCTCATTATTATGTTGTAGTCTTGGTTCCATAGATATTTTACCATCTCATTATTATGTTGTAGTCTTGGTTCCATAGATATTTTACCATCTCATTATTATGTTGTAGTCTTGGTTCCATCTCTCATTATTATGTTGTAGTCTTGGTTCCATCTCAGATATTTTACCATCTCATTATTATGTTGTAGTCTTGGTTCCATAGATATTTTACCATCTCATTATTATGTTGTAGTCTTGGTTCCATAGATATTTTACCATCTCATTATTATGTTGTAGTCTTGGTTCCATAGATATTTTACCATCTCATTATTATGTTGTAGTCTTGGTTCCATAGATATTTTACCATCTCATTATTATGTTGTAGTCTTGGTTCCATAGATATTTTACCATCTCATTATTATGTTGTAGTCTTGGTTCCATAGATATTTTACCATCTCATTATTATGTTGTAGTCTTGGTTCCATAGATATTTTACCATCTCATTATTATGTTGTAGTCTTGGTTCCATAGATATTTTACCATCTCATTATTATGTTGTAGTCTTGGTTCCATAGATATTTTACCATCTCATTATTATGTTGTAGTCTTGGTTCCATAGATATTTTACCATCTCATTATTATGTTGTAGTCTTGGTTCCATCCATCTCATTATTATGTTGTAGTCTTGGTTCCATAGATATTTTACCATTTTACCATCTCATTATTATGTTGTAGTCTTGGTTCCATAGATATTTTACCATCTCATTATTATGTTGTAGTCTTGGTTCCATAGATATTTTACCATCTCATTATTATGTTGTAGTCTTGGTTCCATAGATATTTTACCATCATTATTATGTTGTAGTCTTGGTTCCATAGATATTTTACCATCTCATTATTATGTTGTAGTCTTGGTTCCATAGATATTTTACCATCTCATTATTATGTTGTAGTCTTGGTTCCATAGATATTTTACCATCTCATTATTATGTTGTAGTCTTGGTTCCATAGATATTTTACCATCTCATTATTATGTTGTAGTCTTGGTTCCATCTCATTATTATGTTGTAGTCTTCCATAGTTTTTACCATCTCATTATTATGTTGTAGTCTTGGTTCCATAGATATTTTACCATCTCATTATTATGTTGTAGTCTTGGTTCCATAGATATTTTACCATCTCATTATTATGTTGTAGTCTTGGTTCCATAGATATTTTACTCTCATTATTATGTTGTAGTCTTGGTTCCATAGATATTTTACCATCTCATTATTATGTTGTAGTCTTGGTTCCATAGATTTTTACCATCTCATTATTATGTTGTAGTCTTGGTTCCATCTCATTATTATGTTGTAGTCTTGGTTCCATAGATATTTTACCATCTCATTATTATGTTGTAGTCTTGGTTCCATAGATATTTTACCATCTCATTATTATGTTGTAGTCTTGGTTCCATAGATATTTTACCATCTCATTATTATGTTGTAGTCTTGGTTCCATAGATATTTTACCATCTCATTATTATGTTGTAGTCTTGGTTCCATAGATATTTTACCATCTCATTATTATGTTGTAGTCTTGGTTCCATAGATATTTTACCATCTCATTATTATGTTGTAGTCTTGGTTCCATCTCATTATTATGTTGTAGTCTTGGTTCCATAGATATTTTACCATCTCATTATTATGTTGTAGTCTTGGTTCCATCTCATTATTATGTTGTAGTCTTGGTTCCATAGATATTTTACCATCTCATTATTATGTTGTAGTCTTGGTTCCATAGATATTTTACCATCTCATTATTATGTTGTAGTCTTGGTTCCATCTCATTATTATGTTGTAGTCTTGGTTCCATCTCATTATTATGTTGTAGTCTTGGTTCCATAGATATTTTACCATCTCATTATTATGTTGTAGTCTTGGTTCCATAGATATTTTACCATCTCATTATTATGTTGTAGTCTTGGTTCCATAGATATTTTACCATCTCATTATTATGTTGTAGTCTTGGTTCCATAGATATTTTACCATCTCATTATTATGTTGTAGTCTTGGTTCCATCTCATTATTATGTTGTAGTCTTGGTTCCATAGATATTTTACCATCTCATTATTATGTTGTAGTCTTGGTTCCATAGATATTTTACCATCTCATTATTATGTTGTAGTCTTGGTTCCATAGATATTTTACCATCTCATTATTATGTTGTAGTCTTGGTTCCATAGATATTTTACCATCTCATTATTATGTTGTAGTCTTGGTTCCATAGATATTTTACCATCTCATTATTATGTTGTAGTCTTGGTTCCATAGATATTTTACCATCTCATTATTATGTTGTAGTCTTGGTTCCATAGATATTTTACCATCTCATTATTATGTTGTAGTCTTGGTTCCATAGATATTTTACCATCTCATTATTATGTTGTAGTCTTGGTTCCATCTCATTATTATGTTGTAGTCTTGGTTCCATAGATATTTTACCATCTCATTATTATGTTGTAGTCTTGGTTCCATAGATATTTTACCATCTCATTATTATGTTGTAGTCTTGGTTCCATAGTTTTTACCATCTCATTATTATGTTGTAGTCTTGGTTCCATAGATATTTTACCATCTCATTATTATGTTGTAGTCTTGGTTCCATAGATATTTTACCATCTCATTATTATGTTGTAGTCTTGGTTCCATAGATATTTTACCATCTCATTATTATGTTGTAGTCTTGGTTCCATCCATCTCATTATTATGTTGTAGTCTTGGTTCCATAGATATTTTACCATCTCATTATTATGTTGTAGTCTTGGTTCCATAGATATTTTACCATCTCATTATTATGTTGTAGTCTTGGTTCCATAGATATTTTACCATCTCATTATTATGTTGTAGTCTTGGTTCCATAGATATTTTACCATCTCATTATTATGTTGTAGTCTTGGTTCCATCTCATTATTCCATCTCATTATTATGTTGTAGTCTTGGTTCCACCATCTCATTATTATGTTGTAGTCTTGGTTCCATAGATATTTTACCATCTCATTATTATGTTGTAGTCTTGGTTCCATAGATATTTTACCATCATTGGTTCTCATTATTATGTTGTAGTCTTGGTTCCATAGATATTTTACCATCTCATTATTATGTTGTAGTCTTGGTTCCATAGATATTTTACCATCTCATTATTATGTTGTAGTCTTGGTTCCATAGATATTTTACCATCTCATTATTATGTTGTAGTCTTGGTTCCATATTTTACCATCTCATTATTATGTTGTAGTCTTGGTTCCATTTTTTACCATCTCATTATTATGTTGTAGTCTTGGTTCCATAGATATTTTACCATCTCATTATTATGTTGTAGTCTTGGTTCCATAGATATTTTACCATCTCATTATTATTATCTTGGTTCCATAGATATTTTACCATCTCATTATTATTATTGTAGTCTTGGTTCCATAGATATTTTACCATCTCATTATTATGTTGTAGTCTTGGTTCCATAGATATTTTACCATCTCATTATTATGTTGTAGTCTTGGTTCCATCTCATTATTATGTTGTAGTCTTGGTTCCATATCTCATTATTATGTTGTAGTCTTGGTTCCATAGATATTTTACCATCTCATTATTATGTTGTAGTCTTGGTTCCATAGATATTATACCATCTCATTATTATGTTGTAGTCTTGGTTCCATCTCATTATTATGTTGTAGTCTTGGTTCCATCTCATTATTATGTTGTAGTCTTGGTACCATCTCATTATTATGTTGTAGTCTTGGTTCCATAGATATTTTACCATCTCATTATTATGTTGTAGTCTTGGTTCCATCTCATTATTATGTTGTAGTCTTGGTTCCATCTCATTATTATGTTGTAGTCTTGGTTCCATCTCATTATTATGTTGTAGTCTTGGTTCCATAGATATTTTACCATCTCATTATTATGTTGTAGTCTTGGTTCCATCTCATTATTATGTTGTAGTCTTGGTTCCATAGATATTTTACCATCTCATTATTATGTTGTAGTCTTGGTTCCATAGATATTTTACCATCTCATTATTATGTTGTAGTCTTGGTTCCATAGATATTTTACCATCTCATTATTATGTTGTAGTCTTGGTTCCATAGATATTTTACCATCTCATTATTATGTTGTAGTCTTGGTTCCAGTCTCTCATTATTATGTTGTAGTCTTGGTTCCATAGATATTTTACCATCTCATTATTATGTTGTAGTCTTGGTTCCATCCATCTCATTATTATGTTGTAGTCTTGGTTCCATAGATATTTTACCATCTCATTATTATGTTGTAGTCTTGGTTCCATAGATATTTTACCATCTCATTATGTTGTAGTCTTGTTGTAGTCTTTTTCCATCTCATTATTATGTTGTAGTCTTGGTTCCATAGATATTTTACCATCTCATTATTATGTTGTAGTCTTGGTTCCATAGATATTTTACCATCTCATTATTATGTTGTAGTCTTGGTTCCATAGATATTTTACCATCTCATTATTATGTTGTAGTCTTGGTTCCATAGATATTTTACTTGGTTCATCTCTCATTATTATGTTGTAGTCTTGGTTCCATAGATATTTTACCATCTCATTATTATGTTGTAGTCTTGGTTCCATAGATATTTTACCACCTCATTATTATGTTGTAGTCTTGGTTCCATAGATATTTTACCATCTCATTATTATGTTGTAGTCTTGGTTCCATAGATATTTTACCATCTCATTATTATGTTGTAGTCTTGGTTCCATCTCATTATTATGTTGTAGTCTTGGTTCCATCTCATTATTATGTTGTAGTCTTGGTTCCATCTCATTATTATGTTGTAGTCTTGGTTCCATAGATATTTTACCATCTCATTATTATGTTGTAGTCTTGGTTCCATAGATATTTTACCATCTCATTATTATGTTGTAGTCTTGGTTCCATCTCATTATTATGTTGTAGTCTTGGTTCCATAGATATTTTACCATCTCATTATTATGTTGTAGTCTTGGTTCCATCTCATTATTATGTTGTAGTCTTGGTTCCATAGATATTTTACCATCTCATTATTATGTTGTAGTCTTGGTTCCATAGATATTTTACCATCTCATTATTATGTTGTAGTCTTGGTTCCATAGATATTTTACCATCTCATTATTATGTTGTAGTCTTGGTTCCATAGATATTTTACCATCTCATTATTATGTTGTAGTCTTGGTTCCATCTCTCATTATTATGTTGTAGTCTTGGTTCCATAGATATTTTACCATCTCATTATTATGTTGTAGTCTTGGTTCCATCCATCTCATTATTATGTTGTAGTCTTGGTTCCATAGATATTTTACCATCTCATTATTATGTTGTAGTCTTGGTTCCATAGATATTTTACCATCTCATTATTATTTGTAGTCTTGGTTCCATAGTCTCATTATTATGTTGTAGTCTTGGTTCCATCTCATTATTATGTTGTAGTCTTGGTTCCATAGATATTTTACCATCTCATTATTATGTTGTAGTCTTGGTTCCATAGATATTTTACCATCTCATTATTATGTTGTAGTCTTGGTTCCATAGATATTTTACCATCTCATTATTATGTTGTAGTCTTGGTTCCATAGATATTTTACCATCTCATTATTATGTTGTAGTCTTGGTTCCATAGATATTTTACCATCTCATTATTATGTTGTAGTCTTGGTTCCATAGATATTTTACCATCTCATTATTATGTTGTAGTCTTGGTTCCATCTCATTTTATGTCTCATTATTATGTTTAGTCTTTTCCATCTCATTATTATGTTGTAGTCTTGGTTCCATAGATATTTTACCATCTCATTATTATGTTGTAGTCTTGGTTCCATAGATATTTTACTCTCATTATTATGTTGTAGTCTTGGTTCCATAGATATTTTACCTCATTATTATGTTGTAGTCTTGGTTCCATAGATATTTTACCATCTCATTATTTGTTCTTGTAGTCTTGGTTCCATAGATATTTTACCATCTCATCTTGGTTCCATCATTATTATGTTGTAGTCTTGGTTCCATAGATATTTTACCATCTCATTATTATGTTGTAGTCTTGGTTCCATAGATATTTTACCATCTCATTATTATGTTGTAGTCTTGGTTCCATCTCATTATTATGTTGTAGTCTTGGTTCCATAGATATTTTACCATCTCATTATTATGTTGTAGTCTTGGTTCCATAGATATTTTACCATCTCATTATTATGTTGTAGTCTTGGTTCCATCTCATTATTATGTTGTAGTCTTGGTTCCATAGATATTTTACCATCTCATTATTATGTTCTAGTCTTGGTTCCATCTTGGTTCCATCCATCATTATTATGTTGTAGTCTTGGTTCCATAGATATTTTACCATCTCATTATTATGTTGTAGTCTTGGTTCCATAGATATTTTACCATCTCATTATTATGTTGTAGTCTTGGTTCCATAGATATTTTACCATCTCATTATTATGTTGTAGTCTTGGTTCCATCTCATTTTATGTTGTAGTCTTGGTTCCATAGATATTTTACCATCTCATTATTATGTTGTAGTCTTGGTTCCATAGATATTTTACCATCTCATTATTATGTTGTAGTCTTGGTTCCATAGATATTTTACCATCTCATTATTATGTTGTAGTCTTGGTTCCATAGATATTTTACCATCTCATTATTATGTTGTAGTCTTGGTTCCATTAGATATTTTACCATCTCATTATTATGTTGTAGTCTTGGTTCCATAGATATTTTACCATCTCATTATTATGTTGTAGTCTTGGTTCCATCTCTCATTATTATGTTGTAGTCTTGGTTCCATAGATATTTTACCATCTCATTATTATGTTGTAGTCTTGGTTCCATAGATATTTTACCATCTCATTATTATGTTGTAGTCTTGGTTCCATAGATATTTTACCATCTCATTATTATGTTGTAGTCTTGGTTCCATCCATCTCATTATTATGTTGTAGTCTTGGTTCCATCATTATGTTGTAGTCTTGGTTCCATAGATATTTTACCATCTCATTATTATGTTGTAGTCTTGGTTCCATAGATATTTTATATTTTACCATCTCATTATTATGTTGTAGTCTTGGTTCCATCTCATTATTATGTTGTAGTCTTGGTTCCATAGATATTTTACCATCTCATTATTATGTTGTAGTCTTGGTTCCATAGATATTTTACCATCTCATTATTATGTTGTAGTCTTGGTTCCATAGATATTTTACCATCTCATTATTATGTTGTAGTCTTGGTTCCATCTCATTATTATGTTGTAGTCTTGGTTCCATAGATATTTTACCATCTCATTATTATGTTGTAGTCTTGGTTCCATAGATATTTTACCATCTCATTATTATGTTGTAGTCTTGGTTCCATCTCATTATTATGTTGTAGTCTTGGTTCCATCTCATTATTATGTTGTAGTCTTGGTTCCATCTCATTATTATGTTGTAGTCTTGGTTCCATCTCATTATTATGTTGTAGTCTTGGTTCCATCTCATTATTATGTTGTAGTCTTGGTTCCATAGATATTTTACCATCTCATTATTATGTTGTAGTCTTGGTTCCATCTCATTATTATGTTGTAGTCTTGGTTCCATCTCATTATTATTTTAGTCTTGGTTCATCTCATTATTATGTTGTAGTCTTGGTTCCATAGATATTTTACCATCTCATTATTATGTTGTAGTCTTGGTTCCATAGATATTTTACCATCTCATTATTATGTTGTAGTCTTGGTTCCATCTCATTATTATGTTGTAGTCTTGGTTCCATAGATATTTTACCATCTCATTATTATGTTGTAGTCTTGGTTCCATAGATATTTTACCATCTCATTATTATGTTGTAGTCTTGGTTCCATAGATATTTTACCATCTCATTATTATGTTGTAGTCTTGGTTCCATCTCATTATTATGTTGTAGTCTTGGTTCCATAGATATTTTACCATCTCATTATTATGTTGTAGTCTTGGTTCCATCTCATTATTATGTTGTAGTCTTGGTTCCATAGATATTTTACCATCTCATTATTTTAGTCTTGGTTCCACCTCATTATTATGTTGTAGTCTTGGTTCCATAGATATTTTACCATCTCATTATTATGTTGTAGTCTTGGTTCCATAGATATTTTACCATCTCATTATTATGTTGTAGTCTTGGTTCCATCTCATTATTATGTTGTAGTCTTGGTTCCATAGATATTTTACCATCTCATTATTATGTTGTAGTCTTGGTTCCATAGATATTTTACCATCTCATTATTATGTTGTAGTCTTGGTTCCATAGATATTTTACCATCTCATTATTATGTTGTAGTCTTGGTTCCATAGATATTTTACCATCTCATTATTATGTTGTAGTCTTGGTTCCATAGATATTTTACCATCTCATTATTATGTTGTAGTCTTGGTTCCATAGATATTTTACCATCTCATTATTATGTTGTAGTCTTGGTTCCATAGATATTTTACCATCTCATTATTATGTTGTAGTCTTGGTTCCATAGATATTTTACCATCTCATTATTATGTTGTAGTCTTGGTTCCATCTCATTATTATGTTGTAGTCTTGGTTCCTCTCATTATTATGTTGTAGTCTTGGTTCCATCCATCTCATTATTATGTTGTAGTCTTGGTTCCATAGATATTTTACCATCTCATTATTATGTTGTAGTCTTGGTTCCATCTTGGTTCCATCTCATTATTATGTTGTAGTCTTGGTTCCATAGATATTTTACCATCTCATTATTATGTTGTAGTCTTGGTTCCATAGATATTTTACCATCTCATTATTATGTTGTAGTCTTGGTTCCATAGATATTTTACCATCTCATTATTATGTTGTAGTCTTGGTTCCATAGATTATTATGTTGTAGTCTTGGTTCCATCTCATTATTATGTTGTAGTCTTGGTTCCATAGATATTTTACATTCATTATGTTGTAGTCTTGGTTCCATAGATATTTTACCATCTCATTATTATGTTGTAGTCTTGGTTCCATAGATATTTTACCATCTCATTATTATGTTGTAGTCTTGGTTCCATAGATATTTTACCATCTCATTATTATGTTGTAGTCTTGGTTCCATCTCATTATTATGTTGTAGTCTTGGTTCCATCTCATTATTATGTTGTAGTCTTGGTTCCATAGATATTTTACCATCTCATTATTATGTTGTAGTCTTGGTTCCATCTCATTATTATGTTGTAGTCTTGGTTCCATAGATATTTTACCATCTCATTATTATGTTGTAGTCTTGGTTCCATAGATATTTTACCATCTCATTATTATGTTGTAGTCTTGGTTCCATAGATATTTTACCATCTCATTATTATGTTGTAGTCTTGGTTCCATAGATATTTTACCATCTCATTATTATGTTGTAGTCTTGGTTCCATAGATATTTTACCATCTCATTATTATGTTGTAGTCTTGGTTCCATAGATATTTTACCATCTCATTATTATGTTGTAGTCTTGGTTCCATAGATATTTTACCATCTCATTATTATGTTGTAGTCTTGGTTCCATAGATATTTTACCATCTCATTATTATGTTGTAGTCTTGGTTCCATCTCATTATTATGTTGTAGTCTTGGTTCCATAGATATTTTACCATCTCATTATTATGTTGTAGTCTTGGTTCCATAGATATTTTACCATCTCATTATTATGTTGTAGTCTTGGTTCCATAGATATTTTACCATCTCATTATTATGTTGTAGTCTTGGTTCCATAGATATTTTACCATCTCATTATTATGTTGTAGTCTTGGTTCCATAGATATTTTACCATCTCATTATTATGTTGTAGTCTTGGTTCCATAGATATTTTACCATCTCATTATTATGTTGTAGTCTTGGTTCCATCTCATTATTATGTTGTAGTCTTGGTTCCATAGATATTTTACCATCTCATTATTATGTTGTAGTCTTGGTTCCATAGATATTTTACCATCTCATTATTATGTTGTAGTCTTGGTTCCATCTCATTATTATGTTGTAGTCTTGGTTCCATCTCATTATTATGTTGTAGTCTTGGTTCCATAGATATTTTACCATCTCATTATTATGTTGTAGTCTTGGTTCCATAGATATTTTACCATCTCATTATTATGTTGTAGTCTTGGTTCCATAGATATTTTACCATCTCATTATTATGTTGTAGTCTTGGTTCCATCTCATTATTATGTTGTAGTCTTGGTTCCATAGATATTTTACCATCTCATTATTATGTTGTAGTCTTGGTTCCATAGATATTTTACCATCTCATTATTATGTTGTAGTCTTGGTTCCATAGATATTTTACCATCTCATTATTATGTTGTAGTCTTGGTTCCATAGATATTTTACCATCTCATTATTATGTTGTAGTCTTGGTTCCATAGATATTTTACCATCTCATTATTATGTTGTAGTCTTGGTTCCATAGATATTTTACCATCTCATTATTATGTTGTAGTCTTGGTTCCATAGATATTTTACCATCTCATTATTATGTTGTAGTCTTGGTTCCATAGATATTTTACCATCTCATTATTATGTTGTAGTCTTGGTTCCATCTCATTATTATGTTGTAGTCTTGGTTCCATAGTTCCATAGATATTTTACCATCTCATTATTATGTTGTAGTCTTGGTTCCATAGATATTTTACCATCTCATTATTATGTTGTAGTCTTGGTTCCATAGATATTTTACCATCTCATTATTATGTTGTAGTCTTGGTTCCATCATTATTATTTTAGTCTTGGTTCCATCTCATTATTATGTTGTAGTCTTGGTTCCATAGATATTTTACCATCTCATTATTATGTTGTAGTCTTGGTTCCATAGATATTTTACCATCTCATTATTATGTTGTAGTCTTGGTTCCATAGATATTTTACCATCTCATTATTATGTTGTAGTCTTGGTTCCATAGATATTTTACCATCTCATTATTATGTTGTAGTCTTGGTTCCATAGATATTTTACCATCTCATTATTATGTTGTAGTCTTGGTTCCATAGATATTTTACCATCTCATTATTATGTTGTAGTCTTGGTTCCATAGATATTTTACCATCTCATTATTATGTTGTAGTCTTGGTTCCATAGATATTTTACCATCTCATTATTATGTTGTATCTCATTATTATGTTGTAGTCTTGGTTCCATAGATATTTTACCATCTCATTATTATGTTGTAGTCTTGGTTCCATAGATATTTTACCATCTCATTATTATGTTGTAGTCTTGGTTCCATAGATATTTTACCATCTCATTATTATGTTGTAGTCTTGGTTCCATCTCATTATTATGTTGTAGTCTTGGTTCCATCTCATTATTATGTTGTAGTCTTGGTTCCATAGATATTTTACCATCTCATTATTATGTTGTAGTCTTGGTTCCATAGATATTTTACCATCTCATTATTATGTTGTAGTCTTGGTTCCATCTCATTATTATGTTGTAGTCTTGGTTCCATCTCATTATTATGTTGTAGTCTTGGTTCCATAGATATTTTACCATCTCATTATTATGTTGTAGTCTTGGTTCCATAGATATTTTACCATCTCATTATTATGTTGTAGTCTTGGTTCCATAGATATTTTACCATCTCATTATTATGTTGTAGTCTTGGTTCCATCTCATTATTATGTTGTAGTCTTGGTTCCATCCATCTCATTATTATGTTGTAGTCTTGGTTCCATAGATATTTTACCATCTCATTATTATGTTGTAGTCTTGGTTCCATAGATATTTTACCACCTCATTATTATGTTGTAGTCTTGGTTCCATCTCATTATTATGTTGTAGTCTTGGTTCCATAGATATTTTACCATCTCATTATTATGTTGTAGTCTTGGTTCCATAGATATTTTACCATCTCATTATTATGTTGTAGTCTTGGTTCCATAGATATTTTACCATCTCATTATTATGTTGTAGTCTTGGTTCCATCTCATTATTATGTTGTAGTCTTGGTTCCATAGATATTTTACCATCTCATTATTATGTTGTAGTCTTGGTTCCATAGATATTTTACCATCTCATTATTATGTTGTAGTCTTGGTTCCATAGATATTTTACCATCTCATTATTATGTTGTAGTCTTGGTTCCATAGATATTTTACCATCTCATTATTATGTTGTAGTCTTGGTTCCATAGATATTTTACCATCTCATTATTATGTTGTAGTCTTGGTTCCATCTCATTATTATGTTGTAGTCTTGGTTCCATAGATATTTTACCATCTCATTATTATGTTGTAGTCTTGGTTCCATAGATATTTTACCATCTCATTATTATGTTGTAGTCTTGGTTCCATAGATATTTTACCATCTCATTATTATGTTGTAGTCTTGGTTCCATAGATATTTTACCATCTCATTATTATGTTGTAGTCTTGGTTCCATTATTATGTTGTAGTATTTTACCATCTCATTATTATGTTGTAGTCTTGGTTCCATAGATATTTTACCATCTCATTATTATGTTGTAGTCTTGGTTCCATAGATATTTTACCATCTCATTATTATGTTGTAGTCTTGGTTCCATAGATATTTTACCATCTCATTATTATGTTGTAGTCTTGGTTCCATAGATATTTTACCATCTCATTATTATGTTGTAGTCTTGGTTCCATAGATATTTTTTACCATCTCATTATTATGTTGTAGTCTTGGTTCCATCTCATTATTATGTTGTAGTCTTGGTTCCATAGATATTTTACCATCTCATTATTATGTTGTAGTCTTGGTTCCATAGATATTTTACCATCTCATTATTATGTTGTAGTCTTGGTTCCATCTCATTATTATGTTGTAGTCTTGGTTCCATAGATATTTTACCATCTCATTATTATGTTGTAGTCTTGGTTCCATAGATATTTTACCATCTCATTATTATGTTGTAGTCTTGGTTCCATCTCATTATTATGTTGTAGTCTTGGTTCCATAGATATTTTACCATCTCATTATTATGTTGTAGTCTTGGTTCCATAGATATTTTACCATCTCATTATTATGTTGTAGTCTTGGTTCCATCTCATTATTATGTTGTAGTCTTGGTTCCATAGATATTTTACCATCTCATTATTATGTTGTAGTCTTGGTTCCATAGATATTTTACCATCTCATTATTATGTTGTAGTCTTGGTTCCATCTCATTATTATGTTGTAGTCTTGGTTCCATCTCATTATTATGTTGTAGTCTTGGTTCCATAGATATTTTACCATCTCATTATTATGTTGTAGTCTTGGTTCCATAGATATTTTACCATCTCATTATTATGTTGTAGTCTTGGTTCCATCTCATTATTATGTTGTAGTCTTGGTTCCATAGATATTTTACCACCTCATTATTATGTTGTAGTCTTGGTTCCATAGATATTTTACCATCTCATTATTATGTTGTAGTCTTGGTTCCATAGATATTTTACCATCTCATTATTATGTTGTAGTCTTGGTTCCATAGATATTTTACCATCTCATTATTATGTTGTAGTCTTGGTTCCATAGATATTTTACCATCTCATTATTATGTTGTAGTCTTGGTTCCATAGATATTTTACCATCTCATTATTATGTTGTAGTCTTGGTTCCATAGATATTTTACCATCTCATTATTATGTTGTAGTCTTGGTTCCATAGATATTTTACCATCTCATTATTATGTTGTAGTCTTGGTTCCATAGATATTTTACCATCTCATTATTATGTTGTAGTCTTGGTTCCATAGATATTTTACCATCTCATTATTATGTTGTAGTCTTGGTTCCATAGATATTTTACCATCTCATTATTATGTTGTAGTCTTGGTTCCATAGATATTTTACCATCTCATTATTATGTTGTAGTCTTGGTTCCATAGATATTTTACCATCTCATTATTATGTTGTAGTCTTGGTTCCATAGATATTTTACCATCTCATTATTATGTTGTAGTCTTGGTTCCATAGATATTTTACCATCTCATTATTATGTTGTAGTCTTGGTTCCATAGATATTTTACCATCTCATTATTATGTTGTAGTCTTGGTTCCATAGATATTTTACCATCTCATTATTATGTTGTAGTCTTGGTTCCATCTCATTATTATGTTGTAGTCTTGGTTCCATAGATATTTTACCATCTCATTATTATGTTGTAGTCTTGGTTCCATAGATATTTTACCATCTCATTATTATGTTGTAGTCTTGGTTCCATAGATCTTGGTTATTATTTTACCATCTCATTATTATGTTGTAGTCTTGGTTCCATAGATATTTTACCATCTCATTATTATGTTGTAGTCTTGGTTCCATAGATATTTTACCATCTCATTATTATGTTGTAGTCTTGGTTCCATAGATATTTTACCATCTCATTATTATGTTGTAGTCTTGGTTCCATCTCATTATTATGTTGTAGTCTTGGTTCCATAGATATTTTACCATCTCATTATTATGTTGTAGTCTTGGTTCCATAGATATTTTACCATCTCATTATTATGTTGTAGTCTTGGTTCCATCTCATTATTATGTTGTAGTCTTGGTTCCATAGTTGTAGTCTTGGTTCCATTTTTTACCATCTCATTATTATGTTGTAGTCTTGGTTCCATAGATATTTTACCATCTCATTATTATGTTGTAGTCTTGGTTCCATCTCATTATTATGTTGTAGTCTTGGTTCCATAGATATTTTACCATCTCATTATTATGTTGTAGTCTTGGTTCCATAGATATTTTACCATCTCATTATTATGTTGTAGTCTTGGTTCCATAGATATTTTACCATCTCATTATTATGTTGTAGTCTTGGTTCCATAGATATTTTACCATCTCATTATTATGTTGTAGTCTTGGTTCCATCTCATTATTATGTTGTAGTCTTGGTTCCATAGATATTTTACCATCTCATTATTATGTTGTAGTCTTGGTTCCATCTCATTATTATGTTGTAGTCTTGGTTCCATAGATATTTTACCATCTCATTATTATGTTGTAGTCTTGGTTCCATCTCATTATTATGTTGTAGTCTTGGTTCCATAGATATTTTACCATCTCATTATTATGTTGTAGTCTTGGTTCCATAGATATTTTACCATCTCATTATTATGTTGTAGTCTTGGTTCCATAGATATTTTACCATCTCATTATTATGTTGTAGTCTTGGTTCCATAGATATTTTACCATCTCATTATTATGTTGTAGTCTTGGTTCCATAGATATTTTACCATCTCATTATTATGTTGTAGTCTTGGTTCCATAGATATTTTACCACCTCATTATTATGTTGTAGTCTTGGTTCCATAGATATTTTACCATCTCATTATTATGTTGTAGTCTTGGTTCCATCTCATTATTATGTTGTAGTCTTGGTTCCATCTCATTATTATGTTGTAGTCTTGGTTCCATAGATATTTTACCATCTCATTATTATGTTGTAGTCTTGGTTCCATCTCATTATTATGTTGTAGTCTTGGTTCCATAGATATTTTACCATCTCATTATTATGTTGTAGTCTTGGTTCCATAGATATTTTACCATCTCATTATTATGTTGTAGTCTTGGTTCCATCTCATTATTATGTTGTAGTCTTGGTTCCATAGATATTTTACCATCTCATTATTATGTTGTAGTCTTGGTTCCATAGATATTTTACCATCTCATTATTATGTTGTAGTCTTGGTTCCATAGATATTTTACCATCTCATTATTATGTTGTAGTCTTGGTTCCATAGATATTTTACCATCTCATTATTATGTTGTAGTCTTGGTTCCATCTCATTATTATGTTGTAGTCTTGGTTCCATCTCATTATTATGTTGTAGTCTTGGTTCCATCTCATTATTATGTTGTAGTCTTGGTTCCATCTCATTATTATGTTGTAGTCTTGGTTCCATAGATATTTTACCATCTCATTATTATGTTGTAGTCTTGGTTCCATCTCATTATTATGTTGTAGTCTTGGTTCCATCTCATTATTATGTTGTAGTCTTGGTTCCATCTCATTATTATGTTGTAGTCTTGGTTCCATAGATATTTTACCACCTCATTATTATGTTGTAGTCTTGGTTCCATAGATCTTGGTTCCATTTTACCATCTCATTAGTCTTGTTCCATAGTCTTTTCCATCTCATTATTATGTTGTAGTCTTGGTTCCATAGATATTTTACCATCTCATTATTATGTTGTAGTCTTGGTTCCATAGATATTTTACCATCTCATTATTATGTTGTAGTCTTGGTTCCATAGATATTTTACCATCTCATTATTATGTTGTAGTCTTGGTTCCATCATTATTATGTTGTAGTCTTGTTCCATAGATCTTTTCCATCTCATTATTATGTTGTAGTCTTGGTTCCATAGATATTTTACCATCTCATTATTATGTTGTAGTCTTGGTTCCATAGATATTTTACCATCTCATTATTATGTTGTAGTCTTGGTTCCATAGATATTTTACCATCTCATTATTATGTTGTAGTCTTGGTTCCATAGATATTTTACCATCTCATTATTATGTTGTAGTCTTGGTTCCATAGATATTTTACCATCTCATTATTATGTTGTAGTCTTGGTTCCATAGATATTTTACCATCTCATTATTATGTTGTAGTCTTGGTTCCATAGATATTTTACTCATTATTATCATCTCATTATTATGTTGTAGTCTTGGTTCCATCTCATTATTATGTTGTAGTCTTGGTTCCATCCATCTCATCATTATTATGTTGTAGTCTTGGTTCCATCTCATTATTATGTTGTAGTCTTGGTTCCATAGATATTTTACCACCTCATTATTATGTTGTAGTCTTGGTTCCATCTCATTATTATGTTGTAGTCTTGGTTCCATCTCATTATTATGTTGTAGTCTTGGTTCCATCTCATTATTATGTTGTAGTCTTGGTTCCATAGATATTTTACCACCTCATTATTATGTTGTAGTCTTGGTTCCATCTCATTATTATTTTACTTGGTTCCATCTCATTATTATGTTGTAGTCTTGGTTCCATCTCATTATTATGTATGTAGTCTTGGTTCCATAGATATTTTACCATCTCATTATTATGTTGTAGTCTTGGTTCCATAGATATTTTACCATCTCATTATTATGTTGTAGTCTTGGTTCCATAGATTTTTACCATCTCATTATTATGTTGTAGTCTTGGTTCCATCTTTTATTATGTTGTAGTCTTGGTTCCATAGATCTTTTACCATCTCATTATTATGTTGTAGTCTTGGTTCCATCTCATTATTATGTTGTAGTCTTGGTTCTCATTATTATGTTGTAGTCTTGGTTCCATAGATATTTTACCATCTCATTATTATGTTGTAGTCTTGGTTCCATAGATATTTTACCATCTCATTATTATGTTGTAGTCTTGGTTCCATCTCATTATTATGTTGTAGTCTTGGTTCCATAGATATTTTACCATCTCATTATTATGTTGTAGTCTTGGTTCCATAGATATTTTACCATCTCATTATTATGTTGTAGTCTTGGTTCCATAGATATTTTACCATCTCATTATTATGTTGTAGTCTTGGTTCCATAGATATTTTACCATCTCATTATTATGTTGTAGTCTTGGTTCCATCTCATTATTATGTTGTAGTCTTGGTTCCATCTCATTATTATGTTGTAGTCTTGGTTCCATCTCATTATTATGTTGTAGTCTTGGTTCCATAGATATTTTACCATCTCATTATTATGTTGTAGTCTTGGTTCCATAGATATTTTACCATCTCATTATTATGTTGTAGTCTTGGTTCCATATCTCATTATTTTAGTCATCTCATTATTATGTTGTAGTCTTGGTTCCATAGATATTTTACCATCTCATTATTATGTTGTGGTTCCAGTTGTAGTCTTGGTTCCATAGATATTTTACCATCTCATTATTATGTTGTAGTCTTGGTTCCATCTCATTATTATGTTGTAGTCTTGGTTCCATCTCATTATTATGTTGTAGTCTTGGTTCCATCTCATTATTATGTTGTAGTCTTGGTTCCATATTTTACTCATTATTATGTTGTAGTCTTGGTTCCATAGATATTTTACCATCTCATTATTATGTTGTAGTCTTGGTTCCATAGATATTTTACCATCTCATTATTATGTTGTAGTCTTGGTTCCATAGATATTTTACATTCATTATTATGTTGTAGTCTTGGTTCCATAGATATTTTACCATCTCATTATTATGTTGTAGTCTTGGTTCCATCTCATTATTATTATGTTGTAGTCTTGGTTCCATAGATATTTTACCATCTCATTATTATGTTGTAGTCTTGGTTCCATCCATCTCATTATTATGTTGTAGTCTTGGTTCCATAGATATTTTACCATCTCATTATTATGTTGTAGTCTTGGTTCCATCTCATTATTATGTTGTAGTCTTGGTTCCATAGATATTTTACCATCTCATTATTATGTTGTAGTCTTGGTTCCATAGATATTTTACCATCTCATTATTATGTTGTAGTCTTGGTTCCATAGATATTTTACCATCTCATTATTATGTTGTAGTCTTGGTTCCATCTCATTATTATGTTGTAGTCTTGGTTCCATCTCATTATTATGTTGTAGTCTTGGTTCCATAGATATTTTACCATCTCATTATTATGTTGTAGTCTTGGTACCATCTCATTATTATGTTGTAGTCTTGGTTCCATAGATATTTTACCATCTCATTATTATGTTGTAGTCTTGGTTCCATAGATATTTTACCATCTCATTATTATGTTGTAGTCTTGGTTCCATAGATATTTTACCATCTCATTATTATGTTGTAGTCTTGGTTCCATCTCATTATTATGTTGTAGTCTTGGTTCCATAGATATTTTACCTCTCATTATTATGTTGTAGTCTTGGTTCCATAGATATTTTACCATCTCATTATTATGTTGTAGTCTTGGTTCCATCTCATTATTATGTTGTAGTCTTGGTTCCATAGATATTTTACCATCTCATTATTATGTTGTAGTCTTGGTTCCATCTCATTATTATGTTGTAGTCTTGGTTCCATCTCATTATTATGTTGTAGTCTTGGTTCCATAGATATTTTACCATCTCATTATTATGTTGTAGTCTTGGTTCCATAGATATTTTACCATCTCATTATTATGTTGTAGTCTTGGTTCCATAGATATTTTACCATCTCATTATTATGTTGTAGTCTTGGTTCCATAGATATTTTACCATCTCATTATTATGTTGTAGTCTTGGTTCCATTATTATGTTGTAGTCTTGGTTCCATAGATATTTTACCATCTCATTATTATGTTGTAGTCTTGGTTCCATAGATATTTTACCATCTCATTATTATGTTGTAGTCTTGGTTCCATAGATATTTTACCATCTCATTATTATGTTGTAGTCTTGGTTCCATCTCATTATTATGTTGTAGTCTTGGTTCCATAGATATTTTACCATCTCATTATTATGTTGTAGTCTTGGTTCCATAGATATTTTACCATCTCATTATTATGTTGTAGTCTTGGTTCCATAGATATTTTACCATCTCATTATTATGTTGTAGTCTTGGTTCCATAGATATTTTACCATCTCATTATTATGTTGTAGTCTTGGTTCCATAGATATTTTACCATCTCATTATTATGTTGTAGTCTTGGTTCCATAGATATTTTACCATCTCATTATTATGTTGTAGTCTTGGTTCCATCTCATTATTATGTTGTAGTCTTGGTTCCATAGATATTTTACCATCTCATTATTATGTTGTAGTCTTGGTTCCATAGATATTTTACCATCTCATTATTATGTTGTAGTCTTGGTTCCATAGATATTTTACCATCTCATTATTATGTTGTAGTCTTGGTTCCATAGATATTTTACCATCTCATTATTATGTTGTAGTCTTGGTTCCATCTCATTATTATGTTGTAGTCTTGGTTCCATAGATATTTTACCATCTCATTATTATGTTGTAGTCTTGGTTCCATAGATATTTTACCATCTCATTATTATGTTGTAGTCTTGGTTCCATAGATATTTTACCATCTCATTATTATGTTGTAGTCTTGGTTCCATCTCATTATTATGTCTGTAGTATTGTCTATGGTTCCATAGATATTTTTACCATCTCATTATTATGTTGTAGTCTTGGTTCCATAGATATTTTACCATCTCATTATTATGTTGTAGTCTTGGTTCCAGATATTTTACCATCTTGGTTCATTATTATGTTGTAGTCTTGGTTCCATAGATATTTTACCATCTCATTATTATGTTGTAGTCTTGGTTCCATCTCATTATTATGTTGTAGTCTTGGTTCCATCTCATTATTATGTTGTAGTCTTGGTTCCATAGATATTTTACCATCTCATTATTATGTTGTAGTCTTGGTTCCATCTCATTATTATGTTGTAGTCTTGGTTCCATAGATATTTTACTTGGTTCCATAGATATTTTACATCTCATTATTATGTTGTAGTCTTGGTTCCATAGATATTTTACCATCTCATTATTATGTTGTAGTCTTGGTTCCATCTCATTATTATGTTGTAGTCTTGGTTCCATCTCATTATTATTGTTTTACCATCTCATTATTATGTTGTAGTCTTGGTTCCATAGATATTTTACCATCTCATTATTATGTTGTAGTCTTGGTTCCATAGTCTTTTACCATCTCATTATTATGTTGTAGTCTTGGTTCCATAGATATTTTACCATCTCATTATTATGTTGTAGTCTTGGTTCCATCTCATTATTATGTTGTAGTCTTGGTTCCATCTCATTATTATGTTGTAGTCTTGGTTCCATCTCATTATTATGTTGTAGTCTTGGTTCCATAGATATTTTACCATCTCATTATTACAATTCAATTAACTTGATGAGTTATCATCATCGTTTGCCCGAGTCAGGGGGTGGGCCGTTTCGGTCTGAACCAATCATATTTCCGTGTTGAGCCTGTCATCTGGCAGTTTTTGCCTGAATCCTCATTATGTGATGATGTCTCGCCATCTGTCATCTCCACCATGATGTCTCCTCATCTGTCATCTCCACCATGATGTCTCCTCATCTGTCCTCTCCACCATGATGTCTCCCCATCTGTCCTCTCCACCATGATGTCTCCCCATCTGTCCTCTCCACCATGATGTCTCCCCATCTGTCCTCTCCACCATGATGTCTCCTCATCTGTCCTCTCCACCATGATGTCTCCCCATCTGTCCTCTCCACCATGATGTCTCCTCATCTGTCCTCTCCACCATGATGTCTCCCCATCTGTCCTCTCCACCATGATGTCTCCTCATCTGTCCTCTCCACCATGATGTCTCCCCATCTGTCCTCTCCACCATGATGTCTCCCCATCTGTCATCTCCACCATGATGTCTCCTCATCTGTCCTCTCCACCATGATGTCTCCTCATCTGTCCTCTCCACCATGATGTCTCCCCATCTGTCCCATCTGTCCTCTCCACCATGATGTCTCCCCATCTGTCCTCTCCACCATGATGTCTCCCCATCTGTCATCTCCACCATGATGTCTCCCCATCTGTCCTCTCCACCATGATGTCTCCTCATCTGTCATCTCCACCATGATGTCTCCCCATCTGTCATCTCCACCATGATGTCTCCTCATCTGTCCTCTCCACCATGATGTCTCCCCATCTGTCCTCTCCACCATGATGTCTCCCCATCTGTCCTCTCCACCATGATGTCTCCCATCTGTCCTCTCCACTATGATGTCTCCCCATCTGTCCTCTCCACCATGATGTCTCCCCATCTGTCCTCTCCACCATGATGTCTCCCCATCTGTCATCTCCACCATGATGTCTCCTCATCTGTCCTCTCCACCATGATGTCTCCCCATCTGTCCTCTCCACCATGATGTCTCCTCATCTGTCATCTCCACCATGATGTCTCCCCATCTGTCCTCTCCACCATGATGTCTCCCCATCTGTCCTCTCCACCATGATGTCTCCCCATCTGTCATCTCCACCATGATGTCTCCCCATCTGTCCTCTCCACCATGATGTCTCCCCATCTGTCCTCTCCACCATGATGTCTCCCCATCTGTCCTCTCCACCATGATGTCTCCCCATCTGTCCTCTCCACCATGATGTCTCCCCATCTGTCCTCTCCACCATGATGTCTCCCCATCTGTCCTCTCCACCATGATGTCTCCCCATCTGTCCTCTCCACTATGATGTCTCCCCATCTGTCATCTCCACCATGATGTCTCCTCATCTGTCCTCTCCACCATGATGTCTCCCCATCTGTCATCTCCACCATGATGTCTCCTCATCTGTCATCTCCACCATGATGTCTCCCCATCTGTCCTCTCCACCATGATGTCTCCCCTGTCTGTCTCCCCTCCACCATGATGTCTCCTCATCTGTCCTCTCCACCATGATGTCTCCCCATCTGTCCTCTCCACCATGATGTCTCCTCATCTGTCCTCTCCACCATGATGTCTCCCCATCTGTCCTCTCCACCATGATGTCTCCTCATCTGTCCTCTCCACCATGATGTCTCCCCATCTGTCCTCTCCACCATGATGTCTCCTCATCTGTCCTCTCCACCATGATGTCTCCCCATCTGTCATCTCCACCATGATGTCTCCCCATCTGTCCTCTCCACCATGATGTCTCCCCATCTGTCATCTCCACCATGATGTCTCCCCATCTGTCCTCTCCACCATGATGTCTCCCCATCTGTCCTCTCCACCATGATGTCTCCTCATCTGTCCTCTCCACCATGATGTCTCCCCATCTGTCATCTCCACCATGATGTCTCCCCATCTGTCCTCTCCACCATGATGTCTCCCCATCTGTCCTCTCCACCATGATGTCTCCCCATCTGTCCTCTCCACCATGATGTCTCCTCATCTGTCCTCTCCACCATGATGTCTCCTCATCTGTCCTCTCCACCATGATGTCTCCTCATCTGTCCTCTCCACCATGATGTCTCCCCATCTGTCCTCTCCACCATGATGTCTCCCCATCTGTCCTCTCCACCATGATGTCTCCTCATCTGTCCTCTCCACCATGATATCTCCCCATCTGTCATCTCCACCATGATGTCTCCCCATCTGTCCTCTCCACCATGATGTCTCCTCATCTGTCCTCTCCACCATGATGTCTCCCCATCTGTCATCTCCACCATGATGTCTCCCCATCTGTCCTCTCCACCATGATGTCTCCTCATCTGTCCTCTCCACCATGATGTCTCCCCATCTGTCCTCTCCACCATGATGTCTCCTCATCTGTCCTCTCCACCATGATGTCTCCTCATCTGTCCTACTGCAATGCTCTATTTTCCGGCTACCCGGATAAAGATGTCTAAACTTCAGTTAGTCCACCATGATGTCTAGAATCCTGACTAGAACCAACAAATTTGATCATATTACTCCAGTGCTAGCCTCTCTACACTGGCTTCCTGTCAAAGCATGATCTCCACCATGTTCAAGGTTTTACTGCTAACCTACAAAGCATTACATGGGCTTGCTCCTACCTACCTCTCTGATTTGGTCCTGCCTGTCATACCTACACTTATGCTACGGTCACAAGACCATGGCCTCCTAATCTGTCCCTAGAATTTCTAAGCAAACAGCTGATGCAGGGCTTTCTCCTATAGAGCTCCATTTTTATGGAACGATGTCTCCTACCCATGTCAGAGACGCAAACTCGGTCTCAACCATTATGTCTTTACTGAAGACTCATCTCTTCAGTGGGTCATCCTGATTGAGTGTAGTCTGGCTCCAGGATGAAGTCTCGGAAAGGCTCTCCAGCATGATGTCTCCTCATCTGTCTCTGCCTGATGTCTCCCCATTCCCTCTTTCCACTGGGATTCTCTGCCTCTAACCCTGATTACAGGGGCTGAGTCACTGGCTTACTGATGCTCTCTCGTGCCGTCCCTGGGGGGGTCACCTGGGTGGGTTGATTCACTGTTGTGGTCGGCCTGTCTGGGTTTCCCCCTCTGGGTTGTACCGTGTCGGAGATCTTTGTGGGCTATACTCGGCCTTGTCTCAGGATGGTAAGTTGGTGGTTGAAGATTTCCCTCTAGTGGTGTGGGGGCTGTGCTTTGGCAAAGTGGGTGTCTATCCTTCCTGTTTGGCCCTGTCCGGGGTGTCCTCGGATGGGGCCACAGTGTCTCCTGACCCCTCCTGTCTCAGCCTCCAGTATTTATGCTGCAGTAGTTTATGATGTCTCCTAGGGTCAGTTTGTTTATCTGGAGTACTTCTCCTGTCCTATTCGATGTCCTGTCTGAATCTAATGATGTCTCTCATTCTCTCCTTCTCTGATTTCTCTCTCTCTCCAGGACCTGATGCCCTAGGACCTGCCCCAGGACTACCTGACATGATGACTCCTTGCTGTCCCCAGTCCACCTGGCCATGCTGCTGCTCCAGTTTCATCTGGCCTGGGCCCTAGGACCATGTCCCAGGACTACCTGACATGAGGACTCCTTGCTGTCCCCAGTCCACCTGGCCATGCTCCTGCTCCAGTTTCAACTGTTCTGCCTTACTATTATTCAACCATGATGGTCATTTATGAACATTTGAACATCTTGGCCCCGTTCTGTTATAATCTCCACCCGATGCACAGCCAGAAGAGGATGTCCACCCCACATATGCTCTCTCTAATTCTCTCTTTCTTTCTCTCTCTCGGAGGACCTGAGCCCTAGGACCGTGCCCCAGGACTACCTGACATGATGGCTCCTTGCTGTCCCCAGTCCACCTGACTGTGCTGCTGCTCTGTTTCAACTGTTCTGCCTCCCCATTATTCCACCATGCTGGTCATTTATCTGTCATTTGAACATCTTGGTCATGTTCTGTTATAATCTCTACCCGGCACAGCCAGAAGATGACTCCCCATCTGCCACCCCACATAGCCCGGTTCCTCTCTAGGTTTCTTCCTAGGTTTTGGCCTTTCTAGGGAGTTTTCCCTAGCCACCGTGCTTTTACACCTGCATTGTTTGCTGTTTGGGGTTTTAGGCTGGGTTTCTGTACAGCACTTTGAGATATCAGCTGATGTACTCCTATATAAATAAATTTGATTTGATTTGATTTGATTTGTCCTCTCCACCATGATGTCTCCCCATCTGTCCTCTCCACCATGATGTCTCCTCTTCTGTCATCTCCACCATGATGTCTCCCCATCTGTCCTCTCCACCATGATGTCTCCCCATCTGTCCTCTCCACCATGATGTCTCCCCATCTGTCCTCTCTACCATGATGTCTCCCCATCTGTCCTCTCCACCATGATGTCTCCCCATCTGTCATCTCCACCATGATGTCTCCTCATCTGTCCTCTCCACCATGATGTCTCCCCATCTGTCCTCTCCACCATGATGTCTCCTCATCTGTCCTCTCCACCATGATGTCTCCTCATCTGTCATCTCCACCATGATGTCTCCTCATCTGTCCTCTCCACCATGATGTCTCCTCATCTGTCCTCTCCACCATGATGTCTCCTCATCTGTCCTCTCCACCATGATGTCTCCTCATCTGTCCTCTCCACCATGATGTCTCCTCATCTGTCCTCTCCACCATGATGTCTCCTCATCTGTCCTCTCCACCATGATGTCTCCCCATCTGTCCTCTCCACCATGATGTCTCCCCATCTGTCCTCTCCACCATGATGTCTCCTCATCTGTCCTCTCCACCATGATGTCTCCCCATCTGTCCTCTCCACCATGATGTCTCCTCATCTGTCCTCTCCACCATGATGTCTCCTCATCTGTCACAGAGGGTTATATTATAGAGACACAGGTTATATTATAGAGACACAGAGACAGAGAGGGTTATATTATAGAGACACAGAGACAGAGAGGGTTATATTATAGAGACACAGAGACAGAGAGGGTTATATTATAGAGACACAGAGACAGAGAGGGTTATATTATAGAGACACAGAGACAGAGAGGGTTATATTATAGAGACACAGAGACAGAGAGGGTTATATTATAGAGACACAGAGACACAGAGGGTTATATTATAGAGACACAGAGACAGAGAGGGTTATATTATAGAGACACAGAGACAGAGAGGGTTATATTATAGAGACACAGAGACAGAGAGGGTTATATTATAGAGACACAGAGACACAGAGGGTTATATTATAGAGACACAGAGACAGAGAGGGTTATATTATAGAGACACAGAGACAGAGAGGGTTATATTATAGAGACACAGAGACAGAGAGGGTTATATTATAGAGACAGAGAGGGTTATATTATAGAGACACAGAGACAGAGAGGGTTATATTATAGAGACACAGAGGGTTATATTATAGAGACACAGAGACAGAGAGGGTTATATTATAGAGACACAGAGGGTTATATTATAGAGACACAGAGGGTTATATTATAGAGACACAGAGACAGAGAGGGTTATATTATAGAGACACAGAGACAGAGAGGGTTATATTATAGAGACAGAGAGGGTTATATTATAGAGACACGACACACCAATGCCACCTCAACAACCAGTATATAGCCACCTACTAACCCCCTACACCACACACCAATCCCACCTCAACAACCAGTATATAGCCACCCACTAACCCCCTACACCACACAACAATCCCACCTCAACAACCAGTATATAGCCACCTACTAACCCCCACACCACACAACAATCCCACCTCAACAACCAGTATATAGCCACCTAACCCACCAACCACACACCACCCACCCAACCAGTATATAGCCACCCAAACCCCCTCCCACCACCAATCCCAACAACCAGTATATAGCCACCCACTAACCCCACACCAATCCCACACAGCCACACCCACCAATCCCACCTCAACAACCAGTATATAGCCACCCACAACCCACCACACCACACACCAATCCCACCTCTACAGCCAGTATGTAGCCACCCACTAACCCACTACACCCCACACCAATCCCACCTCAACAACCAGTATATAGCCACCCACTAACCCACTACACCCCACACCAATCCCACCTCAACAACCAGTATATAGCCACCCACTAACCCACTACACCCCACACCAATCCCACCTCAACAACCAGTATATAGCCACCCACTAACCCACTACACCACACACCAATCCCACCTCAACAACCAGTATATAGCCACCCACTAACCCACTACACCACACACCAATCCCACCTCAACAACCAGTATATAGCCACCCACTAACCCACTACACCACACACCGATCCCACCTCAACAACCAGTATATAGCCACCCACTAACCCACTACACCACACACCGATCCCACCTCAACAACCAGTATATAGCCACCCACTAACCCACTACACCACACACCAATCCCACCTCAACAACCAGTATATAGCCACCCACTAACCCACTACACCACACACCGATCCCACCTCAACAACCAGTATATAGCCACCCACTAACCCACTACACCACACACCAATCCCACCTCAACAACCAGTATATAGCCACCCACTAACCCACTACACCACACACCGATCCCACCTCAACAACCAGTATAGAGTATCAGTTCTCTATGTGTGACCAGTACATGTGGTGTGGAGCTGGGGCTTGGAGTGCTGTTTCTTCATCCTACATATTGCATTCCCAGTTCATTTCCTGTTCAGAGAAATGTGTCACTGAAGTAGTTATGTGTCATATCCTCCATATTGTCATATTAGCATAGATATCCAACAGATGGCGCTGTTCCTGCTTTTAGGTGATGTTTTTAAGGGAGGATATTAAATCACCTACTAGCAGGAACATCACTATTGGTCAGAACCTGGTAAATCATGAATATTAAATCACCTACTAGCAGGGAACATCACTATTGGTCAGAACCTGGTAAATCATGAATATTAAATCACCTACTAGCAGGAACATCACTATTGGTCAGAACCTGGTAAATCATGAATATTATATCACCGACTAGCAGGAACATCACTATTGGTTATAGGAGGGTTATACTGGAGGGAAACACAGAGAGAGGGTTATACTGGAGAGAGGGTTATACTGGAGAGAAACACAGAGAGAGGGTTATACTGGAGAGAGGGTTATACTGGAGAGAAACACAGAGAGAGGGTTATACTGGAGAGAAACACAGAGAGAGGGTTATACTGGAGAGAGGGTTATACTGGAGAGAGGGTTATACTGGAGAGAAACACAGAGAGAGGGTTATACTGGAGAGAAACACAGAGAGAGGGTTATACTGGAGAGAGGGTTATACTGGAGAGAAACACAGAGAGAGGGTTATACTGGAGAGAGGGTTATACTGGAGAGAAACACAGAGAGAGGGTTATACTGGAGAGAAACACAGAGAGAGGGTTATACTGGAGAGAAACACAGACAGAGGGTTATACTGGAGAGAAACACAGAGAGAGGGTTATACTGGAGAGAAACACAGAGAGAGGGTTATACTGGAGAGAGGGTTATACTGGAGAGAAACACAGAGAGAGGGTTATACTGGAGAGAGGGTTATACTGGAGAGAAACACAGAGAGAGGGTTATACTGGAGAGAAACACAGACAGAGGGTTATACTGGAGAGAAACACAGAGACTGAGAGAAACACAGGGAGGGTTATACTGGACACAGAGGGGTTATACTGGAGAGAAACACAGAGAGAGGGTTATACTGGAGAGAAACACAGAGAGAGGGTTATACTGGAGAAACACAGACAGAGGGTTATACTGGAGAGAAACACAGAGAGAGGGTTATACTGGACAGAGGGTTATACTGGAGAAACACAGAGAGAGGGTTATACTGGAGAGAAACACAGAGAGAGGGTTATACTGGAGAGAAACACAGAGAGAGGGTTATACTGGAGAGAAACACAGACAGAGGGTTATACTGGAGAGAAACACAGAGAGAGGGTTATACTGGAGAGAAACACAGAGAGAGGGTTATACTGGAGAGAATACACACAGAGAGAGGAGTTATACTGGAGAGAAACACAGAGAGAGGGTTATACTGGAGAGAAACACAGAGAGAGGGTTATACTGGAGAGAAACACAGACAGAGGGTTATACTGGAGAGAAACACAGAGAGAGGGTTATACTGGAGAGAAACACAGACAGAGGGTTATACTGGAGAGAGGGTTATACTGGAGAGAAACACAGACAGAGGGTTATACTGGAGAGAGGGTTATACTGGAGGGAAACACAGAGAGAGGGTTATACTGGAGAGAAACACAGACAGAGGGTTATACTGGAGAGAAACACAGAGAGAGGGTTATACTGGAGAGAAACACAGAGAGAGGGTTATACTGGAGAGAAACACAGAGAGAGGGTTATACTGGAGGGAAACACAGAGAGAGGGTTATACTGGAGAGAAACACAGAGAGAGGGTTATACTGGAGAGAAACACAGACAGAGGGTTATACTGGAGAGAAACACAGAGAGAGGGTTATACTGGAGAGAAACACAGAGAGAGGGTTATACTGGAGAGAGGGTTATACTGGAGAGAAACACAGAGAGAGGGTTATACTGGAGAGAGGGTTATACTGGAGAGAGGGGTTATACTGGAGAGAGAGGGTTATACTGGAGAGAAACACAGAGAGGGTTATACTGGAGAGAAACACAGAGAGAGGGTTATACTGGAGAGAAACACAGAGAGGGTTATACTGGAGAGAAACACAGACAGAGGGTTATACTGGAGAGAAACACAGAGAGAGAGGGTTATACTGGAGAGAAACACAGAGAGAGGGTTATACTGGAGAGAAACACAGAGAGAGGGTTATACTGGAGAGAGGGTTATACTGGAGAGAGGGTTATACTGGAGGGAAACACAGAGAGAGGGTTATACTGGAGAGAAACACAGAGAGAGGGTTATACTGGAGAGAAACACAGAGAGGGTTATACTGGAGAGAGGGTTATACTGGAGAGAAACACAGAGAGAGGGTTATACTGGAGAGAAACACAGACAGAGGGTTATACTGGAGAGAAACACAGAGAGAGGGTTATACTGGAGAGAAACACAGAGAGAGGGTTATACTGGAGAGAGGGTTACAATGGAGGGAAACAGAGAGAGGGTTATACTGGAGAAACACAGAAACACAGAGAGAGGGTTATACTGGAGGAGAGGGTTATACTGGGAGAAACACAGAGGGGGTTATACTGGAGAGAAACACAGAGGTTATACTGGAGAGGGTTATACTAGAGAGAAACACAGAGAGAGGGTTATACTGGAGAGAAACACAGAGAGAGGGTTATACTGGAGAGAAACACAGAGAGAGGGTTATACTGGAGGGCAACACAGAGAGAGGGTTATACTGGAGAGAAACACAGAGAGATAGTCCAATAGACTAGCACCATGCTAGGTAGAGGCCAATAAACTAGCACCATGCTAGGTAGAGGTCAATAGACTAGCACCATGCTAGGTAGAGACCAATATACTAGCACCCTGCTAGGTAGAGGCCAATAGACTAGCACCATGCTAGGTAGAGACCAATAGACTAGCACCATGCTAGGTAGAGGCCAATAAACTAGCACCATGCTAGGTAGAGGTCAATAGACTAGCACCATGCTAGGTAGAGACCAATATACTAGCACCCTGCTAGGTAGAGGCCAATAGACTAGCACCATGCTAGGTAGAGACCAATAGACTAGCACCCTGCTAGGTAGAGACCAATAGACTAGCAACATGCTAGGTAGAGGCCAATAGACTAGCACCCTGCTAGGTAGAGACCAATAGACTAGCAACATGCTAGGTAGAGGCCAATAGACTAGCACCCTGCTAGGTAGAGACCAATAGACTAGCAACATGCTAGGTAGAGACCAATAGACTAGCACCCTGCTAGGTAGAGACCAATAGACTAGCAACATGCTAGGTAGAGGCCAATAGACTAGCACCCTGCTAGGTAGAGACCAATAGACTAGCAACATGCTAGGTAGAGACCAATAGACTAGCAACATGCTAGGTAGAGACCAATAGACTAGCAACATGCTAGGTAGAGGCCAATAGACTAGCACCCTGCTAGGTAGAGACCAATAGACTAGCAACATGCTAGGTAGAGGCCAATAGACTAGCACCATGCCAGGTATAAGGGCAGCAGCCTCGGCCAATAGCCTTCCAGAGATCTGAGCCCATCTCTCAGCTGTGCCAGAGAGAGCGCTGCCATGATGTGGACATGGGCATATTGTGGCCATCAGTTTGGCATTAACCCTTTCATTTCACCTGTCAGTCCTCCTAATCACAAACACATTACCATTAGAATGAGGCCTGCACGGTTGTGGTGTTTCAGTCCCACGTTAACTTAAACCTGGCAGAGCAGCTCAGTTGGTAGAGCATGGCGCTTGTAACGCCAGGGTAGTGGGTTCGATTCCCGGGACCACCCATACGTAGAATGTATGCACACATGACTGTAAGTCGCTTTGGATAAAAGCGTCTGCTAAATGGCATATATTATTATTATTATAAACACTTCTTAAAGCTTTAAAGAAGCCGCTTGCTTTCTTCTAAATGATCTGTGAACCAGCTATGTGGTGTTTATGAAGCCTTTACAATACCCCAGCGAGTTAGCCTTTCCCTATCTAGCGAGTTAGCCTTTCCCTATCTAGCGAGTTAGCCTTTCCCTATCTAGCGAGTTAGCCTTTCCCTATCTAGCGAGTTAGCCTTTCCCTATCTAGCGAGTTAGCCTTTCCCTATCTAGCGAGTTAGCCTTTCCCTATCTAGCGAGTTAGCCTTTCCCTATCTAGCGAGTTAGCCTTTCCATATCTAGCGAGTTAGCCTTTCCCTATCTAGCGAGTTAGCCTTTCCCTATCTAGCGAGTTAGCCTTTCCCTATCTAGCGAGTTAGCCTTTCCCTATCTAGCGAGTTAGCCTTTCCCTATCTAGCGAGTTAGCCTTTCCCTATCTAGCGAGTTAGCCTTTCCCTATCTAGCGAGTTAGCCTTTCCCTATCTAGCGAGTTAGCCTTTCCCTATCTAAACGTAGATTACCGTTAGGTTGACTGCCCTCATCGCCCTCTCTCTCTACGGAGCTGGTTACAGTTAATTAGTGTACCACATCGTTTTATTAAACTCTATCGACCATGTACAAATGCCTCTACTTAGGCAATAATGTGGTTTCCCACCCAGTCGAATCAATGAATCAGAATGAGCAGTCTCAGTGCTCCAATATGCTACTGCCTCCAGCTGAGCTACAGGTGGCTCACTACCTTCCCCTTCAATTAGACACAATCATCACTCACAGTCATTACTCTGCTGAAGGCTACTTGCTCCAATCTAGGAGGAGGGATTCACATTAATGTAGTGATTCAGCTTGTCACAGCCAACTTCTCTGTTGTACTGAAACCAAAGCAATTTAGTTGTTGCCTCTGGGCCCGTTGGCAGCAGGCTGGGCTGATGGAGGGAGGGAGCTGTGAGGACTCGGAGATACAGTTTAATCACAGCCATCTGTGAGCAGAGCAGCTAGAAGGACCTTCCCCTTAGAGGGGAGTTAAGTACAGTCTTAACAGGGGCTGTGTTTGAATGCACGGTATTATGACTTCCTTAGAATAACAGAACAGAGGGAGAAGGAGGAGGAGGAGGCGGGAGGAGAGGAGGTGAGACAGAGGGAGGAGGGAGGAGAGGAGGAGGAGGAGGAGGAGGAGGAGGAGGAGGAGGAGGAGGGGGAGGAGGGAGGAGAGGGGAGAGGAGGAGGAGGAGGAGGAGGAGGGGGAGGGGAGGAGAGGAGAGGAGAGGAGGTGAGACAGAGGGAGGAGGGAGGAGGGAGGAGGAGGTGGAGGAGGAGGAGGGGGGAGGGAGAGGAGGAGGAGGAGGGAGGAGGGAGGAGGGGGAGACAGAGGAGGAGGAGGGAGGAGAGGAGGTGAGACAGAGGGAGGAGGAGGAGGGAGGAGGAGGTGGAGGAGGAGGAGGAGGAGGAGGGAGGAGGGAGAGGGAGAGGAGGGGAGACAGAGGGAGGAGGAGAGACAGAGGGAGGAGGGAGGAGAGGAGGAGGAGGTGGAGAAGGAGGAGGAGGAGGAGGAGGAGGAGGAGGAGGGGGAGAGGAAGTGGAGGAGGAGGGAGGGGGAGGAGGAGAGAGGAGGAGGAGGGAGGAGAGGGGTGAGACAGAGGGAGGAGGAGAGAGGAGGGAGGTGGAGGGGAGGGAGGGGGAGGAGGGAGGGAGGGGAGGGAGGAGGAGGGAGGAGGGGGGAGAGGAGGTGGAGGAGGAGGGAGGAGGAGAGGAGGTGGAGGAGGAGAGAGGAGAGAGGAGAGGAAGGGAGACAGAGGGAGGAGGAGAAGGAGGGGAGGAGGAGGGAGGGTGGGAGGGAGGGAGGACAAGAGAGGAGTGTAGACAGAGGGAGGAAGAGAGTGAAGGAAGGAGTCAATGAGGAGGGAAGGGGACACGAAGTGAAAACAGAGGACCAGCTAATCTGATTCACCCTGAGGAGATGGAGCGTAATGGTGGTGGGTGTGTGTGTGCGCGCGTGTGTGTGTGTGTGTGTGTGTGTGTGTGTGTGTGTGTGTGTGTGTGTGTGTGTCAGGGCGTGTTGGACACAGGAGAGCGAAACCCAATCAGTCCACATGAAAGCCTTACAGCTGACCAATCAAGTTACCAGCTAGCAGCTTGGTCCTAGCCAAATACACAAGGCCAAAGGAAATGAAATAGGTGTGTCTGGGCTTGTGTTTGACTCTCATTCACTACCGACCATTCCAGGACAACTACATCAGATCACAGAGACTATTCCTTCATCCCAAATACATCAGATCACAGAGACTATTCCTTCATCCCAAATAGTGTAATATACTTTTGTCCATACAACATATACCTTTATCTATTTAATATCATATACCTTTTGTATAATATATAATATCATATACCTTTTGTATTTAATGTATACCTACTGTATATAATAAATAATATCATATACCCTTTGTATATATAATATTATATACCTTTATCTATATAATATTATATACCTTTATCTATATAATATTATATACCTCTATCTATATAATATTATATACCTTTATCTATATAATATTATATACCTTTATCTATATAATATTATATACCTTTATCTATATAATATTATATACCTCTATCTATATAATATTATATACCTTTATCTATATAATATTACATACATTTATCTATATAATATTATATACATTTATCTATATAATATTATATACCTTTATCTATATAATATTATATACCTTTATCTATATAATATTACATACATTTATCTATATAATATCACATACCTTTATCTATATAATATTATATACCTTTATCTATATAATATTATATACCTTTATCTATCTTTGTATATAATATATACATACTGTATATAATATATAATATCACATAACTCTATCTATATAATATCATATATCTTTATCTCATACCGAATCTGGTTCTCCTGTATATAATATATAATATCATCTATCTTAATCTCATACCGAATCTGGTTCTCCTGTATATAATATATAATATCATATATCTTAATCTCATACGTTGTCTGGTTCTACTGTATATAATATATAATATCATATATCTTTATCTCATACCGAGTCTGGTTCTACTGTATATAATATATAATATCATATATCTTTATCTCATACCGAGTCTGGTTCTACTGTATATAATATATAATATCATATATCTTTATCTCATACCGAGTCTGGTTCTACTGTATATAATATATAATATCATATATCTTTATCTCATACCGAGTCTGGTTCTACTGTATATAATATATAATATCATATATCTTAATCTCATACCGAGTCTGGTTCTACTGTATATAATATATAATATCATATATCTTTATCTCATACAGAGTCTGGTTCTACTGTATATAATATATAATATCATATATCTTTATCTCATACCGAGTCTGGTTCTACTGTATATAATATATAATATCATATATCTTTATCTCATACCGAGTCTGGTTCTACTGTATATAATATATAATATCATATATCTTTATCTCATACCGAGTCTGGTTCTACTGTATATAATATATAATATCATATATCTTTATCTCATACCGAGTCTGGTTCTACTGTATATAATATATAATATCATATATCTTTATCTCATACCGAGTCTGGTTCTACTGTATATAATATATAATATCATATATCTTTATCTCATACCGAGTCTGGTTCTACTGTATATAATACATAATATCATATATCTTTATCTCATACCGAGTCTGGTTCTACTGTATATAATATATAATATCATATATCTTTATCTCATACCGAGTCTGGTTCTACTGTATATAATATATAATATCATATATCTTTATCTCATACCGAGTCTGGTTCTACTGTATATAATATATAATATCATATATCTTTATCTCATACCGAGTCTGGTTCTACTGTATATAATATATAATATCATATATCTTTATCTCATACCGAGTCTGGTTCTACTGTATATAATATATAATATCATATATCTTTATCTCATACCGAGTCTGGTTCTACTGTATATAATATATAATATCATATATCTTTATCTCATACCGAGTCTGGTTCTACTGTATATAATATATAATATCATATATCTTTATCTCATACCGAGTCTGGTTCTACTGTATATAATATATAATATCATATATCTTTATCTCATACCGAGTCTGGTTCTACTGTATATAATATATAATATCATATATCTTTATCTCATACCGAGTCTGGTTCTACTGTATATAATATATAATATCATATATCTTTATCTCATACCGAGTCTGGTTCTGGCTCCTTCGGTTTTTCTTAATTTGATCAGTAGCTCAGAGGAACAGCATTATTGCTCAATTGACATTTAAAGTCAATGTTTCGGCGTTGGTGGAGATTCCATTCACAGTAAACCCTGCATATGTCGGCTCAATACGAAATGAGCCATTATCTGTCCCCAACGCTGCGAGAGTGAAAGAGGATTCGGTGGAGGGTTGGGGAAGGTTCAGAGGGAAAGATAGTTGTTGTCATCGTAGGTTCTCTATCTGAGAACAGTCAAGAGCAGGAAGCCAGGAGCAGATAGACAGATGAAGTAGTTCCAAGTCATAGTTCAACAAGCCTCAGTGTTGTTAGACATTTACATTACTACTAGACAGCACCCAGTCAGCACTATCAGCATCAAAGTCAGGACCGGCTAAACTACTGACGTCATTATTATGTGCTATGAATCTCTGATTAGATGAACAATCTCAGACGCAGTGTTCTTTACATGAATGACAGTCAGTGCAGTATCTCAGGTTTGTGTACCTGGTAAAACCAAAGTAAATTAATGTGAATTCCATTGATTTTGAGGGAACAGAAAATAGAATACATATACCATCTTTATACAGAAGTTGATAAAGACATTATCCTCATAGTAAATTGACTGTCCATCAACTACTAACATCCTTTAGAGAGAGATGGGCATCGTCACTGAAGTTCACACCTGTTTAACACATTTAGAAGAAAACGACATCTCAATGAATCAGTTGGTATAGAACTGAGCAGACAGACAGACAGACAGACAGACAGACAGACAGACAGACAGACAGACAGACAGACAGACAGACAGACAGACAGACAGACAGACAGACAGACAGACAGACAGACAGACAGACAGACAGACAGACAGACAGACAGACAGACAGACAGACAGACAGAGAGAGAGAGAGAGAGAGGGGTAATCTATTATGAGCCAGAGGTGTGTCTGAGAGGGTACTGTCAAAATTACTCTTAAATACAGACCAGTGTACAGCCTCCCAGCACCATGCTGTTCAGAGATCTTTAATAAGACCAGTTTACAGCCTCCCAGCACCACACTGCTCAGGATCTTTAATAAGACCAGTGTACAGCCTCCCAGCACCACACTGCTCAGGATCTTTAATAAGACCAGTGTACAGCCTCCCAGCACCACACTGCTCAGGATCTTTAATAAGACCAGTTTACAGCCTCCCAGCACCACACTGCTCAGAATCTTTAATAAGACCAGTGTACAGCCTCCCAGCACCACACTGCTCAGGATCTTTAATAAGACCAGTTTACAGCCTCCCAGCACCACACTGCTCAGGATCTTTAATAAGACCAGTTTACAGCCTCCCAGCACCACTGACTAGGATTTTTAATAAGACCAGTTTACAGCCTCCCAGCACCACACTGCTCAGGATCTTTAATAAGACCAGTTTACAGCCTCCCAGCACCACACTGCTCAGGATCTTTAATAAGACCAGTTTACAGCCTCCCAGCACCACACTGCTCAGGATATAACTCTCAGCACTCAGTGTGTCGCCATAGAGAGAGATGGGCGGCAGGTAGCCTGGTGGGTACGAGTGTTGGGCAAGTAACCAAAAGGTTGCTGGATCGAATCCCCAAGTTGACAAGGTAAAAATCTGTCGTTGTGATCAAAGCAGACACTGGATCACTTAAATCACTCCTTTTATACTGACACTGGATCACTTAGATCACTCCTCTAATACTCACACCGGATCACTTAGATCACTCCTTTTATACTGACACTGGATCACTTAGATCACTCCTCTAATACTCACACCGGATCACTTAGATCACTCCTCTAATGATGACACTGGATCATTTAGATCACTCCTCTAATGATGACACTGGATCACTTAGATCACTCCTCTAATGATGACACTGGATCACTTAGATCACTTCTCTAATGATGACTCTGGATGACTTAGATCACTCCTCTAATGATGACACTGGATCACTTAGATCACTCCTCTAATGATGACACTGGATCACTTAGATCACTCCTCTAATGATGACACTGGATCACTTAGATCACTCCTCTAATGATGACACTGGATCACTTAGATCACTCCTCTAATGATGACACTGGATCACTTAGATCACTCCTCTAATGATGACACTGGATCACTTAGATCACTCCTCTAATGATGACACTGGATCACTTAGATCACTTCTCTAATGATGACACTGGATCACTTAGATCACTCCTCTAATGATGACACTGGATCACTTAGATCACTCCTTTTATACTGACACTGGATCACTTAGATCACTCCTTTTATACTGACACTGGATCACTTAGATCACTCCTCTAATGATGACACTGGATCACTTAGATCACTTCTCTAATGATGACACTGGATCACTTAGATCACTTCTCTAATGATGACACACGATACGTGTCACTGAGTCCCTCCTCTAACGCCTCTCTGCCTGTAATCACAACCAACAGGATACATAGAAATCAGATATGTCCCAGACTAAGACGGACACTAAGAAGTGTCCGTGACAATCCTAGGTATTATTAGCTATTAGTCGTGTTCTCCTTGGAAGAGATTACTGGGTTAGAGGCTCTGAGAGCCTGAAGAGTCCCAACATTCCTGTGTGGTGAGACGAGCCAGGAGCTCAGACAGGCAAGCTGTTTTCAGAGGAGCTCAGCAAATGTCACTGGATCCAATCATTTAATCAGACACAGGTCTCTTAGTTCAAATGTGACACTGGATCACCCATGATCACCACGTTTATACTGACACTGGATCACTTAGATCGTCCTCAATGAACACTGGATTGTTTGTTTTGTAACTGGATCACTTAATCATCAGTTATTTACTGACACTGGATCAGTCATCTCTTATACTGACACTGGATCATAGATCATCATCTCAATGGGACACTCTCCAGCTTGGAATCATTCTCTAATGATGACACTGGCACTTCTCACAGCTCTAATGATGAATCATCTTCAATATCCTCTAACGCCTCTGCCTGTAATCACAACCAACAGGATACATAGAAATCAGATATGTCGTTCTCACTAAGAAGTGTCAGGTAATCATATTAGCTTGGGGCTCTGAGAGCATCTTCAAGAATCATCTTGAATCAATCAATATGGGCGTTCTCCAGCTTGGTGAATCATCTTCAATATGGGCGTTCTCCAGCTTGGTGAATCATATTCAATATGGGCGTTCTCAACAGCTTGGTGAATTGCTCTTAATATGGGCGTTCTCCAGCTTGTGAATCATCTTCAATCATCGTTCTCCCATTGGTGAATCATCTTCAATATGGGCGTTCTCCAGCTTGGTGAATCATCTTCAATATGGGCGTTCTCCAGCTTGGTGAATCATCTTCAATATGGGCGTTCTCCAGCTTGGTGAATCATCTTCTCCAGCTTGGTGAATCATCTTCAATATGGGCGTTCTCCAGCTTCAGCTTGGTGAATCATCTTCAATATGGGCGTTCATCCAGCTTGGTGAATCATCTTCAATATGGGCGTTCTCCAGCTTGGTGAATCATCTTCAATATGGGCGTTCTCCAGCTTGGTGAATCATCTTCAATATGGGCGTTCTCCAGCTTGGTGAATCATCTTCAATATGGGCGTTCTCCAGCTTGGTGAATCATCTTCAATATGGGCGTTCTCCAGCTTGGTGAATCATCTTCAATATGGGCGTTCTCCAGCTTGGTGAATCATCTTCAATATGGGCGTTCTCCAGCTTGGTGAATCATCTTCAATATGGGCGTTCTCCAGCTTGGTGAATCATCTTCAATATGGGCGTTCTCCAGCTTGGTGAATCATATTCAATATGGGCGTTCTCCAGCTTGGTGAATCATCTTCAATATGGGCGTTCTCCAGCTTGGTGAATCATCTTCAATATGGGCGTTCTCCAGCTTGGTGAATCATCTTCAATATGGGCGTTCTCCAGCTTGGTGAATCATCTTCAATATGGGCGTTCTCCAGCTTGGTGAATCATCTTCAGCTTGGTGAATCATCTTCAATATGGGCGTTCTCCAGCTTGGTGAATCATATTCAATATGGGCGTTCTCCAGCTTGGTGAATCATCTTCAATATGGGCGTTCTCCAGCTTGGTGAATCATCTTCAATATGGGCGTTCTCCAGCTTGGTGAATCATCTTCAATATGGGCGTTCTCCAGCTTGGTGAATCATCTTCAATATGGGCGTTCTCCAGCTTGGTGAATCATCTTCAATATGGGCGTTCTCCAGCTTGGTGAATCATCTTCAATATGGGCGTTCTCCAGCTTGGTGAATCATCTTCAATATGGGCGTTCTCCAGCTTGGTGAATCATATTCAATATGGGCGTTCTCCAGCTTGGTGAATCATCTTCAATATGGGCGTTCTCCAGCTTGGTGAATCATATTCAATATGGGCGTTCTCCAGCTTGGTGAATCGTCTGGTGAACAGAAAATAACTATTCTTTAGTTAGCTACAATAGGTTGTTAAATGATTCACATAAAAGTTATGAAATTGTGTTATATATAATTTTTATTCAAGCAGCCTAAAATAATGGATTTGCTAAATAATATTTTCAAAACAAAGGATATCTTATCATAATTTTGAAAAGTGAACTGCTAGCTAGGTTTCTATAGTCAGAGGGAGAAGGAAAGGGAAGCTAACTGCTAGCTAGGTTTCTATAGCCAGAGGGAGAAGGAAAGGGAAGCTAACTGCTAGCTAGGTTTCTATATTCAGAGGGAGAAGGAAAGGGAAGCTAACTGCTAGCTAGGTTTCTATAGTCAGAGGGAGAAGGAAAGGGAAGCTAACTGCTAGCTAGGTTTCTATAGTCAGAGGGAGAAGGAAAGAGAAGCTAACTGCTAGCTAGGTTTCTATAGCCAGAGGGAGAAGGAAAGGGAAGCTAACTGCTAGCTAGGTTTCTATAGTCAGAGGGAGAAGGAAAGGGAAGCTAACTGCTAGCTAGGTTTCTATAGTCAGAGGGAGAAGGAAAGAGAAGCTAACTGCTAGCTAGGTTTCTATAGCCAGAGGGAGAAGGAAAGGGAAGCTAACTGCTAGCTAGGTTTCTATAGTCAGAGGGAGAAGGAAAGGGAAGCAAACTGCTTGCTAGGTTTCTATAGTCAGAGGGAGAAGGAAAGGGAAGCTAACTGCTAGCTAGGTTTCTATAGTCAGAGGGAGAAGGAAAGGGAAGCTAACTGCTAGCTAGGTTTCTATAGCCAGAGGGAGAAGGAAAGGGAAGCTAACTGCTAGCTAGGTTTCTATAGTCAGAGGGAGAAGGAAAGGGAAGCTAACTGCTAGCTAGGTTTCTATAGTCAGAGGGAGAAGGAAAGGGAAGCTAACTGCTAGCTAGGTTTCTATAGTCAGAGGGAGAGGAAAGGGAAGCTAACTGCTAGCTAGGTTTCTATAGCCAGAGTATTCCTCAGAGAGAATGTTATTTCTGTGTACCCTCTCTTTTAGATATTTCTAAAGATCTTTGATTAATATAATTATTTCCAGATACATTTGAAAGCGTCAACTGTTTGAAATAGAAAGAACATAATATCACTTATTTATGAAATAATTACATGTTGACCTCAACAGGAAGAAATGAACAATCCCAATGCATTGGAACCCAGTTAGGATGCCTTCCTCCTGTGATGTCTGGGTGATGTAGTCACCCTCCTCACTCACCCTAATCTTCCCCAAATCACCACTCCCTACGTATCAACCCTCCCTCTACCACATCAGCACCCCCTGTCTCCCCTGTCAGCTGGAAGACTCTCTCTCTCTCTCTTTTTGTCTCTCTCTCTCTCCCTCGGCTCAGTGCTCAGGAATTCATGGCCACATCTGAAACAGTTTAATGAGTTAATGCAAGTTAATTACTTACTTCAGTGCGGCTGACCAAACCTGCAGCGCCCTCACATCGCCACGCTGATTAATGGAAGAACTGGGAGGTAGAGAAATCAACTTCAGACTCAATGGAGAAGCCTGTCATCACTATTGCTATCACTGCACCATCACTGTCCATGAGAATGAAGCAAGATGAGGCCTGGAGTCTGTTATAGGAGCCTGTTAATTGAATGTGGATGATTTTATTATGACTCAGTGAGTTAGTTACCTGATCCATCAAACCCAGAGTGTTGTATTGTAGTAAAGAAACACAGAAAAACAGCGTGGCCAAGCTCTTCCTCCAATCAAACGGAATGATTTCTGCTCCTCATTGCAGATAAATATATTCACTAAGCAACGCTCGGTAGTGACACAAAAAAAAAACTGTCTCTGAAAAAAATTGTTCACAGACCAAATGTTGATAATCTTTGCTTAAATGTTGTCTTTTTTGTGCTTGAAAAGAGGTTATAATGGCTCTCAACAGTGGTGAACTCAAAGATGCTTGCATGTGCAAATTACACAACAGAAAGATGTATGCTGCAAGAGAAAACTGAATGGGAAATGAGAGGGGACCAATGAAAACAGTTCTGCAATGAGAGGGGACCAATGAAAACAGTTCTGCAATGAGAGGGGACCAATGAAAACAGTTCTGCAATGAGAGGGGACCAATGAAAACAGTTCTGCAATGAGAGGGGACCAATGAAAACAGTTCTGCATTTCCTGCTGTTACAGCTCATCCATTGGACCAGGGCAACTCCCTGACACCCTGTAGGAGGGTTCAGATGAGGGGAGGGACCAGGACCGGGGACACAAGGCAGTGGCCTTCACCTCTAAAAGGTCAGCCTGGGGTCACAATACTAAAGTATTGGAGGTAGGAGGGTCAGGGGATGTAGGAGGGTCTGGGGTCAGGGGATGTAGGAGGGTCTGGGGTCTGGGGATGTAGGAGGGTCTGGGGATGTAGGAGGGTCTGGGGTCTGGGGATGTAGGAGGGTCTGGGGTCTGGGGATGTAGGAGGGTCTGGGGTCAGGGGATGTAGGAGGGTCTGGGGTCAGGGGATGTAGGAGGGTCTGGGGTCAGGGATGTAGGAGGGTCTGGGGTCAGGGATGTAGGAGGGTCTGGGGTCAGGGGATGTAGGAGGGTCTGGTGTCAGGGGATGGAGGAGGCTCTGGGGTCAGGGGATGTAGGAGGGTCTGGGGTCAGGGGATGTAGGAGGGTCTGGGGTCTGGGGATGTAGGAGGGTCTGGGGTCAGGGGATGTAGGAGGGTCTGGTGTCAGGGGATGGAGGAGGCTCTGGGGTCAGGGGATGTAGGAGGGTCTGGGATTTTTTATTTATTTATGTTTAACCAGGCAAGTCAGTTAAGAACAAATTCTTATTTTCAAAGACAGCCTAGGAACAGTGGGTTAACTGCCTGTTCAGGGGCAGAACGACAGTTTTTTACCTTGTCAGCTCGGGGATTTGAACTCGCAACCTTCAGGTTACTAGTCCAACCCTCTAACCACTAGGCTACCCTGCCGCCCCGGATGTAGGAGAGTCTGGGGTCAGGGGATGTAGGAGGGTCAGGGCATGTAGGAGGGTCTGGGGTCAGGGAATGTAGGAGGGTCTGGGGTCAGGGGATGTAGGAGGGTCTAGGGTCAGGGGATGGAGGAGGGTCTGGCGTCAGGGGATGGAGGAGGGTCTGGGGTCAGGGGAGGGTCTGGGGTCAGGGGATGTAGGAGGGTCTGGGGTCAGGGGTCAGGGGATGTAGAAGGGTCTATAGTAATAGTGTCAGATGATCTGGTCCACAGCCGTTAAATCAAACCGAACAGCTAATCAGCGAACACAAAATTTGTGATTAAGGCCATGGTAATGTTGTTGAAGTCTGGTCAGCAACAGATCACTGATCTGTTGAAGAGTCTGGTCAGCTCCAGATTACATTTACATTTAAGTCATTTAGCAGACGCTCTTATCCAGACTTTCTGAACATTATGAGACGTGGAACAGCCACTTGTCATTAAATCTATATATTTTTTGGGATTAGGGTGAGCCTTTTACTGTAGCCTGTCAACTATGTATCTGTCTATTCCTTTGGGGTTTCAGGTGTCTCTGGAAGGTGGTACATTGCTCCGCTGTCCTGGCGTCGTGAGGGAGTTTGTTCCACCATTGGGGGTCCCAGAGCAGTCGAACAGTTTTGACTGGGCTGAGCCTCTGGAACTGCCTTCTCAGTGGTAGGGAGGCGAGCAGGCCAGCCTGGATGAACCTCAGTCCCTTGTTTGGGAAACATGGATCACCACAGATAACACTGATCTCGCAGAGCCTGGAGGTACTGAGTGGTCTTTCTTCTTTCCCCCTCACCTCTCCGTCTAAGCACCATGGTCTTGAGCGGATTCCATGCTTCACTGTTAGCCAGTGGAGAAGCGGAGGATCCTTATCGTGATCGAACTTGGAAGGTTGAACCCAGACGGGCTGCGTTCTGGATGAGTTGTACGCCTTTAATGGCACAGGCCTGAGGAGCCCAGCCTCTCACAGTAATCTGACGGGAGATGACAACCTCCCCACGGACCTTTGGACCATTCCTCTCTGCCTCCTTCTTTCCACTCCTCTCTCTCTTTGAGCATGAACCTCTCACCTTCCCCCTACTCACAAGGCAGGCAATAGTTGAGAATCTTTACTAGATGCTGTTCTTCCAGGAACCTCACGCCAAGGTTCTTAGCGCTCTCCGAGGAGGACACAATGGAGTTGTCAACCGTGATCGAATCATGGAACTGCCCCTTCCCGGGAGGAAGAGGGCTCCCAACCTTGCTGAGGTTCAGCTTGAGGTTCTGATCCGTCTTCCACACTGATATGTCTGCCAGACATGCAGAGATGCCTCCACCTGGTCAAACTTTCTCCAACCTATTAATTCTGCCTCCTCATAGCAATGATAGGAGAGACCATGTGACTTATGACAGAGCCAAGTGACTTGGTGTATAGCGAGAATAAGAGAGGGCCTAGAACAGAGCCCTGGGGACACCAGCTCACAGAACAGGCTGGTGAGGAGACAGATTCTCGCCACGCCACCTGCGGACCTGACCTGTCAGGTAGGACCTCCGTCTCTACATTTTCCTCCTCTGTCTCTGGAGAGGGTGGAAAATCTGATTTCTACATTCTAAGGCATTCCATAGGTCTGAACCCTGAGAGCAGAGGAGCCACCTTCTTTCCCTCCTGAATCCTCCCCCCTACAGAGAAGAGCTCTCAGTTGAATGACTTCGTCTTGAAACCTGATTTTGGATCAAGAAGGTCATTCTGAGAGAATAGCGGTAGAGCTGGCCAAGGACGACACGCTCAAGAGTTTTGGAGAGAAAGAAGAAGGGATACTGGTCTGAGTTTTCTGACATCGGAGGGATGAAATCTAGGTTTTTTCAGAAGGGGCCGCAACTCTCTGCTCTCTTGAAGAGGGAGGGACGTAGCCAGCTCTGAGTTGAGACCATTGAGGTCCGGGAGACCTTCTCCGGAAATGGTCTCACCTCGCTCAGGGGATAGGGTCATCCGGGCCGGTTGTTGGGCCCTCCCCGTCTTCAAGAGAGCGAGATTTCATCTGGAAAAAGAAAGAGGTCAGAGCATAGGGTAGGGCAGACCAGCAGAACCAGCGGTCTCTTTTCTCTCCAAAACTCTTGAGGTGCCGTCGGAGTCTCCGACCTTCTTTTCAAAATGACCTTGACAAAGATCCAAATCAGGGAGGGGGTTTCAGGAGGGAGGAGTCATTCAAAGAGCTTCCTAGGGTTAGAGGCAGATGCTAAAGCTAACTGCTTGTTTAGAATGGTAGAAAGTGGCTTTCAGCAGCAGAGACAGAGGAGGAAAATGTAGAGAGGAGGGAGTGAAAGGATGCCAGGTCCCAGATCCTCCTTTCCACTCTGCCCGAGTTGGCCCTGTTCTGTGAGCTCACGCAAAGTGAGTCGTCCTACCTGACAGGGGAGGACCTACCAGGCCTGGAGGATAGGGGACATAGGGAGTCAAAGGATGCAGTACTGGAGGAGAGGAGGGTTGAGGAGGCAGAATCAGGAGATAGGTTGGAGAAAGTCACTGGCAGAGGTCAAGAGATGATAGGATGGAAGAGGAGATGCAGGGGAGAGAGACGAAGGTTGGGACTTCTCCTCTACCATCCTGAGGACCAGTGTGGGAAGTGTTGGATGAGGCGAGAGGGAAAAGTATCAGGTAGTGGTCGGAGACTTGGAGGATCAATGAGGTTGAACCTGGAAGAACAGCATCTAGTAAAGATGAGGTCAAGCGTATTGCCTGCCTTGTGAGTAGGGGGAAGGTGAGAGGTGAGGTCAAAAGACAACAGGACGTGGAAAGAAGGAGGCAGAGAGGAATGAGTCAAAGGTAGACGTGGGGAGGTTAAAGGCGCCCTACAACTGTGAGAGGTGACCCGTCCTCAGGAAAGGAAGCTTATCAAGGCATCAAGCTCATTGATCATCTCTCGTCTTGAACCTGGAGGGCGATAAATGATAAGGATGGGCTTGAAAGGGCTGGTAACTGTGACAGCATGGAATTCAAAAGGCGATAGACAGATGGGTAAGGAGAACCTTCCCAAGACCTCTCAGAGATGAGGATCCTCCGTGCCACCACCCCGCTGACCAGAAGCTCTCGGGGTGTGCGAGAACACGTGGGCGGACGAGGAGAGCAGTAGGAGTAGCAGTGTTATCTGTGGTGATCCATGTTTCTGATCAGTGCCTAACCCAAACAAGGGACTGGAGGGAGGCATCCAGGCTGGATGAACTCTGCCTTGTTGGCCGCAGATCCCAGTTCCAGAGGCTAAACTGTTCGGAGACCTGGAACCCCAATGGGTCGTCTGGGGTCACGACCACCAGGATTAGGGGGTCAATCACCACCTGTGGAGACGTTTGTAACCCCACCTCTTGCAGAGGGAATACCTAGGGATAGGGACACATAGTTGACAGGCTACAGAAATCCTTCTACGCTAATGCAAAAAGATTGGAGATGACAAGTGGCTGTTCCACTGGAATGTTCAGAAGGTGTATGCACCAATTTGTAAGTCGCTCTGGATAAGAATCTTATTGACTAAAATGATTAAAATGATACAGTACTGGGGTAAGGGATGTAGGAGGGTCTGGGGTCAGTGGATGTAGGAGGGTCTGGTGTCAGGGGATCAAGGCTCTGGGGTCCGTTGAGTGTAATAGGGTTTCTACATGTAGGAGGGTCTGGGGTCTGGGGATGTAGGAGGGTCTGGGGTCAGGGGATGTAGGAGGGTCTGGTGTCTAGGGGATGGAAATCGCTCTAGGAGGGGATTATCTTTGGGGTCTGGGGCTATGTAGGGTCTACGATCAAACAAATCAAAGGGTCTGGGAAATGGGATGAAAATGGATACTCTGGGGTCAGGGAATGGAAACAGAGGCGTTGGGGTCAGGGGTGTAGCTGTTAGGGTTGGCTTTTATTTATTAGCAGAGTCTCTAACCAGGCAAATAGCTGGCTAGCGAACCTCAGTGAATTAAGATAATTTTCCAAGGCTACACACACTAAAGTACAGTGGGTTGGAAACAAAGACAGCTATGCAGCTCAGGGGCAGAACACAGACTAATCTTGTCAGTTCAGGGGTGAATAGCACCTACAGGTGATGCTAATCTGTAACCACTAGCTACCATGCAGCTCCTGGGCAGATGCAGGAGGGCTGGGGTCAGGGGACGAAATAGGGTCAGGGCATGTAGGAGGGTCTGGGGTCAGGGAATGTAGGAAACATTGTCAAATCCTTTCAATTCAAACAGGGTCTGGTTTGGGGATGAAAGCTCTTACGCGTAACTTACATAACCAAGCTTCACGTAAGGGGCTCTTTATATATAAAAAAATAACAGGACTGACAGACTTATTTTTCCTCCATTCAGCCAGCAAATCAAACCTCAAAAGCTTTCAGCGCACCCAACAAGAAGTGATTAATTATCATTCACAACACACGTTGTTGAAGTCTTTCAGACAGATCCTTTTGTTCCAGTTTTCGATATTACTGTTGTCCATTCAGATCACTGATCTGTTGAAGAGTCTGGTCATTTCTAGATCACTGATCTGTTGAAGAGTCTGGTCATTTCTAGATCACTGATCTGTTGAAGAGTCTGGTCAGCAACAGATCACTGATCTGTTGAAGAGTCTGGTCAGCTCCAGATCACTGATCTGTTGAAGAGTCTGGTCAGCTCTAGATCACTGATCTGTTGAAGAGTCTGGTCATTTCTAGATCACTGATCTGTTGAAGAGTCTGGTCATTTCTAGATCACTGATCTGTTGAAGAGTCTGGTCAGCTCCAGATCAATATGGCAACTGCTTGGCCTCCAACTGCAAGGCACTACAGAGGGTAGTGTGTATGGCCCAGTACATCACTGGGGCCAAGCTTCTTGCCATCCAGAACCTGTATACCAGGCGGTGTCAGAAAAAGAGTGACACTGCCTGGTATAGGTGACACTGCCTGGTATAGATGTCCTGGACGGCAGGAAGCTTGGCCCCAGTGATGTACTGGGCCATACACACTACCCTCTGTAGCGCCTTATGGTCAGATGCCGAGCAGTTGCCATACCAGGTGGTGATGCAACCAGTCAGGATGCTCTGGATGCTTGATGGTGTAGCTGTAGAACTCTTTGAGGATCTCAGGACCCATACCAACATTTTTTAGTCTCCTGAGGGGAAATAGGCATTGTCTTGCCCTCTTCACGACTGTCTTGGTGTGTTTGGAACATGATAGTTTGTTGTTGATGTGGACACCACCAAGGAACTTGAAGCTCTCAACCTGCTCCACTACAGCCCTGTCAATGAGAATGGGGGCGTGCTCAGTCCTCCTTTTCCTGTAGTCCACAATCATTTCCTTTGTCTTGATCATGTTGAGTGAGAGGTTGTTATCTGTTATCCTGGCACCACAACGCTAGGTCTCTGACCTCCTCACTAAAGGCTGTCTCATTGTTGTCAGTGATCACCACTGTTATGACATCAGCAAACTTAATGATGGTGTTGGAGTCTTGCTTGGCCATGCAGTCATGGGTGAACAGGAGGGGACTGTGTTGTTACAGAGAGTACATGAGGGGACTGAGCACACACCCCTGAGGGCCCCTGTGTTGAGGATCAGTGTGGCAGATGTGTTGTTACCTAGCAGCATTCTCACATAGGTATTCCCGTTGTCCAGATGGGTTAGGGCAGTGTGCAGTGTGGTTGCGATTGCGTCGTCTGTGGACCTATTGGGGTGGTAAGCAAATTGGAGTGGGTCTAGGGTGTAAGGTAGGGTGGAGGTGATAGGGTCCTTGACTAGTCTCTCAAAGCACTTCATGATGACGGAAGTGAGTGCTACGGACGGGGCGGCAGTCATTTAGCTCAGTTACCTTAGCTTTTTTGGGAACAGGAACAATGGTGGCCCTCTTGAAGCATGTGGAAACAGCAGACTGGGATAGGGATTGATTGAATATGTCCGTAAACACAACAGCCAGCTGGTCTGCGCATGCTCTGGGTACGCGGCTGGGGATGCTGTCTGGGCCTGCAGCCTTGCGAGGGTTAACATGTTTAAATGTTTTACTCACGTCGGCTGCAGTGAAGGAGAGTCCGCAGGTTTTGGTAGCGGGCTGTGTCAGTGCCACTATATTTTCCTTAAAGCGAGCAAAGAAGTTGTTTAGTCTGTCTGGGAGCAAGACATCCTGGTCTGCGACCGGGCTGGTTTTCTTTTTGTAATCCGTGATTGACTGTAGACCCTGCCACATACCTCTTATGTCTGAGCCGTTGAATTGAGATTCCACTTTGTCTCTGTACTGACGCTTAGCTTGTTTAATAGCCTTGCGGAGGGAATAGCTGCATTGTTTATATTCGGACATGTTACCAGACACCTTGCCCTGATTAAAAGCAGTGGTTCGCGCTTTCAGTTTCACACGAATGCTGCCATCAATCCACGGTTTCTGGTTTGGGAATGTTTTTATCGTTGCTATGGGAACGACATCTTCAACGCACGTTCTAATGAACTCGCACACCGAATCAGCGTATTCGTCAATATTTCCATCTGACGCAATACGAAACATGTCCCAGTCCACGTGATGGAAGCAGTCTTGGAGTGTAGAGTCAGCTTGGTCTGACCAGCGTTGGACAGACCTCAGCGTGGGAGCCTCTTGTTTTAATTTCTGCCTGTAGGCAGGGATCAGCAAAATGGAGTCATGGTCAGCTTTCCCGAAAGGGGGGCGGGGCAGGGCCTTATATGCGTCGCGGAAGTTAGAGTAACAATGATCCAAGGTTTTACCACCCCTGGTTGCGCAATCGATATGCTGATAAAATTTAGGGAGTCTTGTTTTCAGATTAGCTTTGTTAAAATCCCCAGCTACAATGAATGCAGCCTCCGGATAAATGGTTTCCAGTTTGCAAAGAGTTAAATAAAGTTTGTTCAGAGCCATCGATGTGTCTGCTTGGGGGGGGATATATACGGCTGTGATTATAATCGAAGATAATTCTCTTGCAGGATAATGCGGTCTACATTTGATTGTGAGGAATTCTAAATCAGGTGAACAGAAGGATTTGAGTTCCTGTATGTTTCCTTCATCACACCATGTCTCGTTAGTCATGAGGCATACGCCCCCGCCACTCTTCTTACCAGAGAGATGTATGTTTCTGTCAGCACGATGCGTGGAGAAACCCGTTGGCTGCACCGCCCTGGATAGCGTCTTCCCAGTGAGCCATGTTTCCGTGAAGCAGAGAACGTTGCAGTCTCTGATGTCCCTCTGGAATGCCACCCTTGCTCGGATTTCGTCAACCTTGTTGTCGAGAGACTGGACATTGGCAAGAAGAATGCTGGGAAGTGGTGCGCGATGTGCCCTTGTCCTGAGTCTGACCAGAAGACCGCCTCGTTTCCCTCTTTTTCGGAGTCGTTTTCTTGGGTCGCTGCATGCGATCCATTCCGTTGTCCTGTTTGTAAGGCAGAACACAGGATCCGCGTCGCGGAAAACATATTCTTGGTCGTACTGATGTCAGTCAGTACGTCAGTCAGCCAGTTAGTCAGTCAACCAGTCAGTCAGCCAGTTAGTCAGTCAATCAGTCAGTCAGCCAGTTAGTCAGTCAGCCAGCCAGTCAGAGAGCCAGGTAGCCAGTCACTCAGTCATCCAGTCAGTCAGCCAGTTAGTCAGTCAAGCAGTCAGTCAGCCAGTTTGTCAGTCAATCAGTCAGTCAGCCAGTTAGTCAGTCAGGTGTGTTGTCATCCTGGGGGTAGTCAGCCAGTCAGCCAGTCAGTCAGTCAGTCTGTCAGCCAGCCAGTTGTCATCCTGGGGGTATGTAGGGAGCCAGTCAGCCAGCCAGTCAGCCAGTCAGTCAGCCAGTCAGCCAGTCAGTCAGCCAGTCAGCCAGCCAGTTGTCATCCTGGGGGTATGTAGGGAGCCAGTAAACCATCCAGCTGTCTAAATACCCCCTGCCTGCAGCAGGAGCCAGGGAAACAGCCACCATCTAATCAATTCACCATGCACCTCTATGGGTTGACTGGGACCATAAACCAACACAACAAATACACACATCTACTACTGAAGAATATAAGGTACTTGGACAGCCTTTGGTGTCCGGCATTTCCTTCATCTTTGTGTTCTACTGGAAAACGGTCACAACAATAACATGTGGAGAGATCCGTCTATTTTGGCTGTGAAACAAACAGGCCTATTGTGACTGCTGTCATCATGCTGTAGTTGTGTTCTCCAAGTGTTTTCCACTAACTGCTTTCCTATCTCCTCCTGGCATACTGGTCATCAGGCTCTAGAAGGACATATGTGGAGGGGTGGAGGAATGGAGGGGTGGAGGGGTGGAGGAATGGAGGGGTGGAGGAATGGAGGGGTGGAGGGGTGGAGGGGAGGGGTGGAGGAGTGGAGGGGTGGAGGAATGGAGGGGTGGAGGGGTGGAGGAATGGAGGGGTGGAGGAATGGAGGGGTGGAGGAATGGATGGAGGGTCATCAGGCTGGAGGGGTGGAGGAATAGAGGAGGACAGGGAGGGGTGGAGGCATGGATGGAGGAGGGGTGGAGGAATGGAGGGGTGGAGGAGTGGAGGGGTGGAGGAGTGGAGGGGGAGGAATGGAGGGGTGGAGGAGTGGAGGGGTGGAGGAATGGAGGGGTGGAGGGGTGGAGGAGGGGTGGAGGAATGGAGGGGTGGAGGGGTGGAGGAATGGAGGGGAGGAGTGGAGGGGTGGAGGAATGGAGGGGTGGAGGGGTGGAGGAATGGAGGGGTGGAGGAGTGGAGGGGTGGAGGAGTGGAGGGGTGGAGGAATGGAGGAATGGAGGTGTGGAGGGAGGAATGGAGGAGGAGTGGAGGGGTGGAGGGGGAGGAGGGAGGGGTGGAATGGAGGGGTGGAGGAGGGGTGGAGGGAGGGGTGGAGGAATGGAGGAATGGAGGGGTGGAGGAACGGAGGAATGGAGGAATGGAGGGGTGGAGGAATGGAGGGATGGAGGAATGGAGGGAAGGTGTGGTGAATGGGTGGAGGAATGGAGGGATGACAGGATTGAGGGAAGGTGTGGTGAATGGGTGGAGGAATGGAGGGATGGGAGATGGATGGGTGGATGGGTGGAGGGATGGGAGGTGGATGGGTGGAGGGAAGGTGTGGTGGATGGGTGGATGGGTGGAGGGATGGAGGGGTGGAAGAATGGAGGGGTGGAGGGGTGGAGGAATGGAGGGGTGGAAGAATGGAGGGGTGGAGGGGTGGAGGAATGGAGGGGTGGAGGGATGACAGGGTGGATGGGTGGAGGAATGGAGGGAAGGTGTGGTGAATGGGTGGAGGAATGGAGGGATGGGAGGGATGGGTGGAGGGATGGGAGGTGGATGGGTGGAGGGAAGGTGTGGTGGATGGGTGGATGGGTGGAGGGATGGATGACAGCCTTGGCGCACATTATTTGGGACTTGGATTTAAATTCTAGGAGACAATTACTTTGTAAGTGTTTTTCTCTTTGTTTTTGATTCTTCTGGGCGTGTTGGAACCTGTTGACACAGATTATTCAGGTGGAGGACTAGGGGGCTCACTGGGGGCTGTGAGGGGGAGCGGGGGGGGCAGGGTAACATCTCTGAGAGGCTGGCTGGCTCGTAGTGGTGAATGGCTGCCAGGTCAGTCTGCTGAGCTGTGATAGCGGATCCTCCATCCTCTCTCTCTGTTGTGAGGAAACGTTTCCATTAGCCTCCACAACAACATTCCTCTCCGTGATTTAGGGAATCTTTTATGTCCATCTTGTTCCTTCCAGAATGCAGATTCTCGGCTCTTTGCTACAGCAGAGCCCCTCCAGCACTACTGCAGAGCCCCTCCAGCACTACTGCAATGCTCCACTGAGATAAAGGCAGAGCTGAGCAGGTTCAAGTGTTCTGCTCTTTTACATCAATGACGTTTTCTCTAGTGAAGACAGCGAATAGAGAGAATTGGGTTTTTCCTGTTCAGTCCCTCCCACTCTGCTTAATGTAATGGTGTTTGGGACAGATTCAAGTGTTTTTAATACTGACGTTGTATAACGGAGCTTCATTTGAATTTGATTTCCATTTCAGAAAGTGCTATTATTCAACCTTAGGAGCACATCTGGAAACTGGGATTTCACCTGTATTTGCATTACTAAGCTCATAAATTTGAACAATAATTCACACGCCCAGCTGAAACTAATGGGGAATATTTCTGGCAGGCTCTGAAACGACTGTCATGCAAGTCTCCAGTCTTTTGTAGAACAAACAGTAGATACAGCCAACCACTAACAGACACAATAACTTAGAGAGATGAGGAACACACAGCCAACCACTAACAGACACAATAACTTAGAGAGATGAGGAACACACAGCCAACCACTAACAGACACAATAACTTAGAGAGATGAGGAACACACAGCCAACCACTAACAGACACAATAACTTAGAGAGATGAGGAACACACAGCCAACCACTAACAGACACAATAACTTAGAGAGATGAGGAACACACAGCCAACCACTAACAGACACAATAACTTAGAGAGATGAGGAACACACAGCCAACCACTAACAGACACAATAACTTAGAGAGATGAGGAACACACAGCCAACCACTAACAGACACAATAACTTAGAGAGATGAGGAACACACAGCCAACCACTAACAGACACAATAACTTAGAGAGATGAGGAACACACAGCCAACCACTAACAGACACAATAACTTAGAGAGATGAGGAACACACAGCCAACCACTAACAGACACAATAACTTAGAGAGATGAGGAACACACAGCCAACCACTAACAGACACAATAACTTAGAGAGATGAGGAACACACAGCCAACCACTAACAGACACAATAACTTAGAGAGATGAGGAACACACAGCCAACCACTAACAGACACAATAACTTAGAGAGATGAGGAACACACAGCCAACCACTAACAGACACAATAACTTAGAGAGATGAGGAACACACAGCCAACCACTAACAGACACAATAACTTAGAGAGATGAGGAACACACAGCCAACCACTAACAGACACAATAACTTAGAGAGATGAGGAACACACAGCCAACCACTAACAGACACAATAACTTAGAGAGATGAGGAACACACAGCCAACCACTAACAGACACAATAACTTAGAGAGATGAGGAACACACAGCCAACCACTAACAGACACACTAACTTAGAGAGATGAGGAACACACAGCCAACCACTAACAGACACAATAACTTAGAGAGATGAGGAACACACAGCCAACCACTAACAGACACAATAACTTAGAGAGATGAGGAACACACAGCCAACCACTAACAGACACAATAACTTAGAGAGATGAGGAACACACAGCCAACCACTAACAGACACAATAACTTAGAGAGATGAGGAACACACAGCCAACCACTAACAGACACAATAACTTAGAGAGATGAGGAACACAGAGCCAACCACTAACAGACACAATAACTTAGAGAGATGAGGAACACACAGCCAACCACTAACAGACACAATATGAGGAACACACAGCCAACCACTAAGAGAGAGAGAGGACAGAGAGAGAGATGGAGAAAGAGAGAGACAAGGCTGTCCTGACGAAGAGGGCAAAGAGAGGAGAAAGGAAGAGAGAGAGAGAGAAAGAGAGAGAGAGAGAGAGAGAGAGAGAGAGAGAGAGAGAGAGAGAGAGAGACAAAGGCTGTCCTGACGAAGAGGAGAGAGAGAGAGAGAGAGAGAGAGAGAGAGAGAGAGAGAGAGAGAGAGAGAGAGAGACAAAGGCTGTCCTGGCAGAGAGAGAGAGAGAGAGAGAGAGAGAGAGAGAGAGAGAGAGAGAGAGAGAGAGAGAGAGAGAGATACTGTCCTGGCAGAGAGAGAGAGATCTTCCTGACATGTCTCTCTGACAGTAGGAGTGATTCCGCCCTCAGTGAGTTGCATATCTTACTGTGGACCAGGTCCTGATCCTCTGTCTGCTGAGGGTCCACAGGAGCACTGTTATTCATAAATGATAGAGAGGCTTTTGTTACACTGATGTCACAAGCACATGACAGGTAGATCTATCCGACTGTGTGCTGGAAATACGGCTGCCAGCCGGCTGACTAATACAACGTGGAACATACTGGCCAGAGGTTCTCCTGTATGTTGGGACAGATCAGAGATGACAAGTACCATCAAACTTCAGTTAAACGCTGAGTCTCAAATAGACACCTGTCCCTTCGGATAGCCAGGCAACAGCACACCTTTCAACAAATAAATGCCTGTTTCAAATCAGTTCTGGTTCTATATTAATTGTTTATGAAGAAATAATGTTTGATTTTTTTAAACATTAAAAAAATATATATATATACCAATCATGCGTTTTATCTCCAGTAAGAAACTGCTAGCCATTGGCTGCTAACAGCTGAGAACTGCTAGCCATTGGCTGCTAACAGCTGAGAACTGCTCGCCATTGGCTGCTAACAGCTGAGAACTGCTAGCCATTGGCTGCTAACAGCTGAGAACTGCTAGCCATTGGCTGCTAACAGCTGAGAACTGCATGCCTTTGGCTGCTAACAGCTGAGAACTGCATGCCATTGGCTGCTAACAACTGAGAACTGCATGCCATTGGCTGCTAACAACTGAGAACTGCATGCCATTGGCTGCTAACAACTGAGAACTGCTAGCCATTGGCTGCTAACAGCTGAGAACTGCTAGCCATTGGCTGCTAACAGCTGAGAACTGCTAGCCATTGGCTGCTAACAGCTGAGAACTGCTAGCCATTGGCTGCTAACAGCTGAGAACTGCTAGCCATTGGCTGCTAACAGCTGAGAGCTGCTAGCCATTGGCTGCTAACAGCTGAGAACTGCATGCCATTGGCTGCTAACAGCTGAGAACTGCTAGCCATTGGCTGCTAACAGCTGAGAACTGCTAGCCATTGGCTGCTAACAGCTGAGAACTGCTAGCCATTGGCTGCTAACAGCTGAGAACTGCATGCCATTGGCTGCTAACAGCTGAGAACTGCATGTCATTGGCTGCTAACAACTGAGAACTGCTAGCCATTGGCTGCTAACAGCTGAGAACTGCTAGCCATTGGCTGCTAACAGCTGAGAACTGCTAGCCATTGGCTGCTAACAGCTGAGAACTGCTAGCCATTGGCTGCTAACAGCTGAGAACTGCTAGCCATTGGCTGCTAACAGCTGAGAACTGCTAGCCATTGGCTGCTAACAGCTGAGAACTGCTAGCCATTGGCTGCTAACAACTGAGAACTGCATGCCATTGGCTGCTAACAACTGAGAACTGCATGCCATTGGCTGCTAACAGCTGAGAGCTGCTAGCCATTGGCTGCTAACAGCTGAGAACTGCTAGCCATTGGCTGCTAACAGCTGAGAACTGCTAGCCATTGGCTGCTAACAGCTGAGAACTGCTAGCCATTGGCTGCTAACAGCTGAGAACTGAGATTGGCTGGTAACAGCTGAGAACTGCTAGCCATTGGCTGCTAACAGCTGAGAACTGCATGCCATTGGCTGCTAACAGCTGAGAACTGCATGCCATTGGCTGCTAACAACTGAGAACTGCATGCCATTGGCTGCTAACAGCTGAGAGCTGCTAGCCATTGGCTGCTAACAGCTGAGAACTGCTAGCCATTGGCTGCTAACAGCTGAGAACTGCTAGCCATTGGCTGCTAACAGCTGAGAACTGCTAGCCATTGGCTGCTAACAGCTGAGAACTGCTAGCCATTGGCTGCTAACAGCTGAGAACTGCTAGCCATTGGCTGCTAACAGCTGAGAACTGCATGCCATTGGCTGCTAACAGCTGAGAACTGCTAGCCATTGGCTGCTAACAGCTGAGAACTGCTAGCCATTGGCTGCTAACAGCTGAGAACTGCATGCCATTGGCTGCTAACAGCTGAGAACTGCATGCCATTGGCTGCTAACAACTGAGAACTGCTAGCCATTGGCTGCTAACAGCTGAGAACTGCTAGCCATTGGCTGCTAACAGCTGAGAACTGCTAGCCATTGGCTGCTAACAGCTGAGAGCTGCTAACAAACTGGCAAGCACAAAAACGGTCAACAACTTCGGGACTAATGACCCCCAGAAATCATCTGCCCTCTAGTGGCAAAAGTAAGAACTGTCGAAAATTCCCAGTCAAAGAGGAGGATAATTATTCTGTCAAGGATGGTTGATTTTTTTATTAGAGGCGTACTAAGACAAAATAAACCTGGCACAGTGTGGGAATTATAATACATTAGTGCAGGAAATGAAGAAATGGATTAAAATCCTGGAAGTGAATACTGGAATTAAACAATTAACTATGCAAATGAGCAAAAGCTGTGTGCGTTAAGGAAATAGATGCCTGGGTCAAATAGAAGCCGGTCCCTAAAAAGTACCTGTTGTATTCAGTGATTTAAGCAAACAAACACCTGGCCTATTAATTGGTATTTTTTGGTATATTTATAAAAAAGACATTTGACAAAGAAATACTATTTTAATATGATTTGTAGCTTTGTCATACTCGTTTAACTACTAACTTGGATTAGTGAATGCTGTTTGCCCACAATGCTTCATCAGAGCCTTACTGCATCTAGCCTGGCCACTGTTTTCACCTCCACCATCATGACAATAAGCTCCAACTAGTTCTCTCTTCAACTCTATTGGAACAGCCAAAGGACATTCACAGTCAGACTAAATAGCCTTGGAAGACTCATCTTCAGAGTCTCATTCAAACCCCCAACCAAGTCCTTTTGTAACACTGTGCAAACTCTTTGAGGATCTGGGGACCCATGCCAAATCTTTTCAGTCTCGTGAGGGGGAATAGGCGTTGTCGTGCCCCCTTCATAACTGTCATGTATTGAGACAACAAGGTAGCATGTAGCATGTATTGAGACAACAAGGTAGCATGTAGCATGTATTGAGACAACAAGGTAGCATGTAGCATGTATTGAGACAACAAGGTGGCATGTAGCATGTATTGAGACAACAAGGTAGCATGTAGCATGTATTGAGACAACAAGGTGGCATGTAGCATGTATTGAGACAACAAGGTGGCATGTAGCATGTATTGAGACAACAAGGTAGCATGTAGCATGTATTGAGACAACAAGGTAGCATGTAGCATGTATTGAGACAACAAGGTAGCATGTAGCATGTATTGAGACAACAAGGTGGCATGTAGCATGTATTGAGACAACAGGGTATCATGTAGCATGTAGCATGTATTAAGACAACAAGGTAGCATGTAGCATGTATTGAGACAACAAGGTAGCATGTAGCATGTATTGAGACAACAAGGTAGCATGTAGCATGTATTGAGACAACAAGGTAGCATGTAGCATGTATTGAGACAACAAGGTAGCATGTAGCATGTATTGAGACAACAAGGTAGCATGTAGCATGTATTGAGACAACAAGGTAGCATGTAGCATGTATTGAGACAACAAGGTAGCATGTAGCATGTATTGAGACAACAAGGTAGCATGTAGCATGTATTGAGACAACAAGGTAGAATGTAGCATGTATTGAGACAACAAGGTAGAATGTAGCATGTATTGAGACAACAAGGTAGCATGTAGCATGTATTGAGACAACAAGGTAGAATGTAGCATGTATTGAGACAACAAGGTAGCATGTAGCATGTATTGAGACAACAAGGTAGCATGTAGCATGTATTGAGACAACAAGGTAGAATGTAGCATGTATTGAGACAACAAGGTAGCATGTAGCATGTATTGAGACAACAAGGTAGATTGTAGCATGTATTGAGACAACAAGGTAGAATGTAGCATGTATTGAGACAACAAGGTAGAATGTAGCATGTATTGAGACATCAGGATAGCATGTAGCATGTATTGAGACAACAAGGTAGCATGTAGCATGTATTGAGACAACAAGGTAGCATGTAGCATGTATTGAGACAACAAGGTGGCATGTAGCATGTATTGAGACAACAAGGTAGCATGTAGCATGTATTGAGACAACAAGGTAGCATGTAGCATGTATTGAGACAACAAGGTAGCATGTAGCATGTATTGAGACAACAAGGTAGCATGTAGCATGTATTGAGACAACAAGGTGGCATGTAGCATGTATTGAGACAACAAGGTAGCATGTAGCATGTATTGAGACAACAAGGTAGCATGTAGCATGTATTGAGACAACAAGGTAGCATGTAGCATGTATTGAGACAACAAGGTGGCATGTAGCATGTATTGAGACAACAAGGTGGCATGTAGCATGTATTGAGACAACAAGGTAGCATGTAGCATGTATTGAGACAACAAGGTGGCATGTAGCATGTATTGAGACAACAAGGTAGCATGTAGCACAACAAGGTGGCATGTAGCATGTATTGAGACAACAAGGTAGCATGTATTGAGACAACAAGGTGGCATGTAGCATGTATTGAGACAACAAGGTGGCATGTATTGAGACAACAAGGTGGCATGTAGCATGTATTGAGACAACAAGGTAGCATGTAGCATGTATTGAGACAACAAGGTAGCATGTAGCATGTATTGAGACAACAAGGTAGCATGTATTGAGACAACAAGGTGGCATGTGTAGCATGTATTGAGACAACAAGGTGGCATGTAGCATGTATTGAGACAACAAGGTAGCATGTAGCATGTATTGAGACAACAAGGTAGCATGTATTGAGACAACAAGGTAGCATGTAGCATGTATTGAGACAACAAGGTGGCATGTAGCATGTATTGAGACAACAAGGTAGCATGTAGCATGTATTGAGACAACAAGGTGGCATGTAGCATGTATTGAGACAACAAGGTGGCATGTATTGAGACAACAAGGTGGCATGTAGCATGTATTGAGACAACAAGGTAGCATGTAGCATGTATTGAGACAACAAGGTAGCATGTAGCATGTATTGAGACAACAAGGTAGTGTATTGAGACAACAAGGTGGCATGTAGCATGTATTGAGACAACAAGGTGGCATGTAGCATGTATTGAGACAACAAGGTAGCATGTAGCATGTATTGAGACAACAAGGTAGCATGTATTGAGACAACAAGGTAGCATGTAGCATGTATTGAGACAACAAGGTGGCATGTAGCATGTATTGAGACAACAAGGTAGCATGTAGCATGTATTGAGACAACAAGGTGGCATGTAGCATGTATTGAGACAACAAGGTAGCATGTAGCATGTATTGAGACAACAAGGTGGCATGTAGCATGTATTGAGACAACAAGGTAGCATGTAGCATGTATTGAGACAACAAGGTAGCATGTAGCATGTATTGAGACAACAAGGTAGCATGTAGCATGTATTGAGACAACAAGGTGGCATGTAGCATGTATTGAGACAACAAGGTGGCATGTAGCATGTATTGAGACAACAAGGTGGCATGTAGCATGTATTGAGACAACAAGGTAGCATGTAGCATGTATTGAGACAACAAGGTAGCATGTAGCATGTATTGAGACAACAAGGTAGCATGTAGCATGTATTGAGACAACAAGGTAGCATGTAGCATGTATTGAGACAACAAGGTAGCATGTAGCATGTATTGAGACAACAAGGTAGCATGTAGCATGTATTGAGACAACAAGGTGGCATGTAGCATGTATTGAGACAACAAGGTAGCATGTAGCATGTATTGAGACAACAAGGTGGCATGTAGCATGTATTGAGACAACAAGGTGGCATGTAGCATGTATTGAGACAACAAGGTAGCATGTAGCATGTATTGAGACAACAAGGTAGCATGTAGCATGTATTGAGACATCAGGATAGCATGTAGCATGTATTGAGACAACAAGGTAGCATGTAGCATGTATTGAGACAACAAGGTAGCATGTAGCATGTATTGAGACAACAAGGTGGCATGTAGCATGTATTGAGACAACAAGGTAGCATGTAGCATGTATTGAGACAACAAGGTGGCATGTAGCATGTATTGAGACAACAAGGTAGCATGTAGCATGTATTGAGACAACAAGGTAGCATGTAGCATGTATTGAGACAACAAGGTAGCATGTAGCATGTATTGAGACAACAAGGTAGCATGTAGCATGTATTGAGACAACAAGGTGGCATGTAGCATGTATTGAGACAACAAGGTTGCATGTAGCATGTATTGAGACATCAGGATAGCATGTAGCATGTATTGAGACATCAGGGTATCATGTAGCATGTAGCATGTATTAAGACAACAAGGTATATTGTAGCATGTATTAAGACATTAGGGTAGAATGTATTGAGACAACAAGGTAGATTGTAGCATGTATTGAGACAACAAGGTAGATTGTAGCATGTACTGAGACATCAGGGTATCATGTAGCATGTATTGAGACATCAGGGTAGGATGTATAATGTATTGAGACATCAGGGTAGAAGGTAGCATGTATTGAGACATCAGGGTAGCATGTACTGAGACATCAGGGTAACATGTACTGGGACATCAGGGTAGAATGTAGCTTGCATTGAGACATCAGGGTAGCATGTACTGAGACATCAGGGAAGCATGTACTGAGACATCAGGGTAGAAGGTACTGAGACATCAGGGTAGAATGTAGCTTGCATTGAGACATCAGTGTAGCAAGTAGCATGTACTGAGACATCAGGGTAGAATGTAGCATGTACTTAGACACCAGGGTAGCATATAGCTGGTATCGAGACATCAGGGTAGGATATAGCTGATATTGAGACAGCAAATGACTGGAACCCCAACAGTCACAGCATAGGAAATCCATTACCCCTCTTTATGCTATTTACTAACCTTCAAATGAAGAAGGTCACGAGTCTCTGAGCACAGGGGCCATGTAATGAGTGCATATACTGTCTCCAGCTGACACACTTATCTAGACAGATCATAATGTTGTGTACTCATGTCATCAAAGTGTTGTAATGTTCATTTAGCACATAGCATGTAATAACATGCATAGCTCTGTGAGAGACCAACACAGTCTACAAAGGCCCCATTGTTTGTAGAGGTATGTTAATTACAGACTTCAAATAAGAGAATGAGTCCACTAGTAACCTTCACCACGACTGACTGACTGGAGGTCTGCTTTATCCATGGGTGGGACTGACTGACTGGTATCCTGCTTTATCCATGGGTGGGACTGACTGACTGACTGACTGACTGACTGACTGACTGGTATCCTGCTTTATCCATGGGTGGGACTGACTGACTGGTATCCTGCTTTATCCATGGGTGGGACTGACTGACTGGAGGTCTGCTTTATCCATGGGTGGGACTGACTGACTGGTATCCTGCTTTATCCATGGGTGGGACTGACTGACTGGTATCCTGCTTTATCCATGGGTGGGACTGACTGACTGACTGACTGACTGACTGACTGACTGACTGGTATCCTGCTTTATCCATGGGTGGGACTGACTGACTGGTATCCTGCTTTATCCATGGGTGGGACTGACTGACTGGTATCCTGCTTTATCCATGGGTGGGACTGACTGACTGGTATCCTGCTTTATCCATGGGTGGGACTGACTGACTGGAGGTCTGCTTTATCCATGGGTGGGACTGACTGACTGGTATCCTGCTTTATCCATGGGTGGGACTGACTGACTGGAGGTCTGCTTTATCCATGGGTGGGACTGACTGACTGACTGACTGACTGACTGACTGACTGACTGGTATCCTGCTTTATCCATGGGTGGACTGACTGACTGACTGACTGACTGACTGGTATCCTGCTTTATCCATGGGTGGGACTGACTGACTGGTATCCTGCTTTATCCATGGGTGGGACTGACTGACTGACTGACTGACTGGTATCCTGCTTTATCCATGGGTGGGACTGACTGACTGGTATCCTGCTTTATCCATGGGTGGGACTGACTGACTGACTGACTGACTGGTATCCTGCTTTATCCATGGGTGGGACTGACTGACTGGTATCCTGCTTTATCCATGGGTGGGACTGACTGACTGACTGACTGACTGACTGACTGACTGGTATCATGCTTTATCCATGGGTGGGACTGACTGACTGACTGACTGACTGACTGACTGGTATCATGCTTTATCCATGGGTGGGACTGACTGAATGACTGGAGGTCTGCTTTATCCATGGGTGGGACTGAATGACTGGTATCCTGCTTTATCCATGGGTGGGACTGACTGACTGACTGACTGACTGACTGACTGACTGACTGGTATCCTGCTTTATCCATGGGTGGGACTGACTGACTGGTATCCTGCTTTATCCATGGGTGGGACTGACTGACTGGTATCCTGCTTTATCCATGGGTGGGACTGACTGACTGACTGGTATCCTGCTTTATCCATGGGTGGGACTGACTGACTGGTATCCTGCTTTATCCATGGGTGGGACTGACTGACTGGTATCCTGCTTTATCCATGGGTGGGACTGACTGACTGGTATCCTGCTTTATCCATGGGTGGGACTGACTGACTGGTATCCTGCTTTATCCATGGGTGGGACTGACTGACTGGTATCCTGCTTTATCCATGGGTGGGACTGACTGACTGGTATCCTGCTTTATCCATGGGTGGGACTGACTGACTGGAGGTCTGCTTTATCCATGGGTGGGACTGACTGACTGGTATCCTGCTTTATCCATGGGTGGGACTGACTGACTGGTATCCTGCTTTATCCATGGGTGGGACTGACTGACTGGTATCCTGCTTTATCCATGGGTGGGACTGACTGACTGGTATCCTGCTTTATCCATGGGTGGGACTGACTGACTGGTATCCTGCTTTATCCATGGGTGGGACTGACTGACTGGTATCCTGCTTTATCCATGGGTGGGACTGACTGACTGGTATCCTGCTTTATCCATGGGTGGGACTGACTGACTGGTATCCTGCTTTATCCATGGGTGGGACTGACTGACTGACTGACTGACTGACTGACTGACTGGTATCCTGCTTTATCCATGGGTGGGACTGACTGACTGGTATCCTGCTTTATCCATGGGTGGGACTGACTGACTGGTATCCTGCTTTATCCATGGGTGGGACTGACTGACTGGTATCCTGCTTTATCCATGGGTGGGACTGACTGACTGGTATCCTGCTTTATCCATGGGTGGGACTGACTGACTGGTATCATGCTTTATCCATGGGTGGGACTGACTGACTGGTATCCTGCTTTATCCATGGGTGGGACTGACTGACTGGTATCCTGCTTTATCCATGGGTGGGACTGACTGACTGGTATCCTGCTTTATCCATGGGTGGGACTGAATGACTGGGGGTCTGCTTTATCCATGGGTGGGACTGAATGACTGGTATTCTGCTTTATCCATGGGTGGGACTGACTGACTGGTATTCTGCTTTATCCATGGGTGGGACTGACTGACTGGTATCCTGCTTTATCCATGGGTGGGACTGACTGACTGGTATCCTGCTTTATCCATGGGTGGGACTGACTGACTGGTATCCTGCTTTATCCATGGGTGGGACTGAATGACTGGTATTCTGCTTTATCCATGGGTGGGACTGACTGACTGGTATCCTGCTTTATCCATGGGTGGGACTGACTGACTGGTATCCTGCTTTATCCATGGGTGGGACTGACTGACTGGTATCCTGCTTTATCCATGGGTGGGACTGAATGACTGGTATTCTGCTTTATCCATGGGTGGGACTGACTGACTGGTATCCTGCTTTATCCATGGGTGGGACTGACTGACTGGTATCCTGCTTTATCCATGGGTGGGACTGAATGACTGACTGACTGGTATCCTGCTTTATCCATGGGTGGGACTGACTGACTGACTGGAGGTCTGCTTTATCCATGGGTGGGACTGACTGACTGACTGACTGACTGACTGGTATCCTGCTTTATCCATGGGTGGGACTGACTGATTGACTGGTATCATGCTTTATCCATGGGTGGGACTGAATGACTGGTATTCTGCTTTATCCATGGGTGGGACTGACTGACTGGTATTCTGCTTTATCCATGGGTGGGACTGACTGACTGGTATCCTGCTTTATCCATGGGTGGGACTGACTGACTGACTGGCTGACTGACTGACTGACTGACTGACTGACTGACTGGGTTGTCACTCACCACACTATAACACACCATAACCCACTAGAACACACTCACCACACTATAACACACCATAACACACTCACCACCACACTACAACACACCATAACCCACTATAACACACTCACCACACGATAACACACTATAACACACCATAACCCACTATAACACACCATGACCCAATAGAACACACTCACCACACTATAACACACCATAACCCATATAACACACCATAACACACTCACCACACTACAACACACCATAACCCACTATAACACACTCACCACACGATAACACACTATAACACACCATAACCCACTATAACACACCATAACCCAATAGAACACACTCAGCACACTAGAACACACCATAACCCACTATAACACACCATAACCCACTAGAACACACTCACCACACTATAACACACTATAACCCACTAGAACACACTCACCACACTATAACACACTATAACACACTATAACACACTATAACACACTCACCACACTATAACACACCATAACCCACTAGAACACACTCACCACACTATAACACATTTTAACACACCATAACCCACTAGAACACACTCAACACACTATAACACACTATAACACACCATAACCCACTATAACACACCATAACCCACTATAACACCCTCACCAATCTATAACTCACCATAACCCACTAGAACACACTCACCACACTATAACACACTATAACACACCATAACCCACTAGAACACACTCACCACACTATAACACACCATAACAAACTCACCACACTATAACACACTATAACACACCATAACCCACGATAACAAACCATAACCCACTAGAACACACTCAACACACTATAACACACCATAACACACTATAACACACCATAACCCACTAGAACACACTCACCACACTATAACACACTTTAACACACCATAACTCACTAGAACACACTCACCACACTATAACACACTATAACACACCATAACCCACTATAACACACTCACCACACTATAACACACTATAACACACCATAACCCACTATAAAGCACCATAACCCACTAGAACACACTCACCACACTATAACACACCATAACCCACTATAAAGCACCATAACCCACTATAACACACTCACCACACTATAACACACTATAACACACCATAACCCACTATAACACACCATAACCCACTAGAACACACTCACCACACTATAACACACTATAACACAGACAACAAGGTGGCACACTATAACACACTAGAACACACCATAACCCAATAGAACACACTCACCACACGATAACACACCATAACCCACTAGAACACACTCACCACACTATAACACACTATAACACAGCATAACCCACTAGAAGACACTCACCACAAGATAACACACAATAACCCACTAGAACACACTCACCACACTATAACACACTATAACACAGCATAACCCACTAGAAGACACTCACCACAAGATAACACACAATAACCCACTAGAACACACTCACCACACTATAACACACCATAACCCAATAGAACACACTCAGCACACTATAACACACTATAACACACTAGAACACACTAGAACACACTATAACACACTATAACCACTATAACACACCATGACCCAATAGAACACACACTATAACACACCATAACCACTATAACACACCATAACACACTCACCACACTACAACACACCATAACCCACTATAACACACTCACCACACTATAACACACTATAACACACCATAACCCACTATAACACACCATAACCCACTAGAACACACTCACCACACTATAACACACTATAACCCACTAGAACACACTATAACCCACTATAACACACCATAACCCACTAGAACACACTCACCACACTATAACACACTATAACCACACAATAACCCTATAACACACTCACCACACTATAACACACCATAACCCACTATAACACACTAGAACACACTATAACACACTAACACACCATAACCCACTAGAACACACTCACCACACGATAACACACTATAACCACCATAACCCACTAGAACACACCACTACACACCAATCTATAACTCACCATAACCCACTAGAACACACTCACCACACTATAACACACTATAACACACCATAACCCAATAGAACACACTCACCACACTATAACACACCATAACAAACTTACCCACTATAACACACTATAACACACCATAACACACTATAACAAACATAACCCACTAGAACACTCAACACAAGATAACACACCATAACACACTATAACACACCATAACCCACTATAACACACTATACCACACTATAACCACTATAACACACCATAACACACCAACAACCCACTATAACACACCATAACACACCATAACCCACTATAACACACTCACCACACTATAACACACTAGAACACACCATAACCCACTATAACAGCACCATAACCCACTAGAACACACTCACCACACTATAACACACTATAACCACTATAACACACCACCCACTATAACACACCATAACCCACTAGAACACACCATAACACACCATAACCCACTAGAACACACCATCACCACACTATACCACACTAGAACACACCATAACCCAGACAACAAGGTGGCACACTATAACACACTATAACACACCATAACCCAATAGAACACACTCAACACACTATAACACACCATAACCCACTAGAACACACTCACCACACTATAACACACTATAACACAGCATAACCCACTAGAAGACACTCACCACAAGATAACACACTATAACCCACTAGAACACACTCATAACACTATAACACACTATAACACACTATAACCCACTAGAAGACACTCAACACACTATAACACACCATAACCCACTAGAACACACTCACCACACTATAACACACCATAACCAATAGAACACACTCACCACACTATAACACACTATAACACACTATAACACACTAGAACACACTATAACACACCATAACCCACTATAACACACTAACCACACTATAACACACCATAACCCACTAGAACACACTCACCACACTATAACACACCATAACCCACTAGAACACACTCACCACACTATAACACACCATAACACACACATCACCACACTATAACACACCATAACCCACTATAACACACTCACCACACTATAACACACTATAACCCACTAGAACACACTATAACACACTATAACACACCATAACCCACTAGAACACACTCACCACACTATAACACACTATACACACACATAACCCAATAGAACACACTCACCACACGATAACACACCATAACCCACTATAACACACTCACCACACTATAACACACTATAACACACCATAACCCAATAGAACACACTCACCACACGATAACACACCATAACCCACTAGAACACACCATAACACACCATAACCCACTAGAACACACTCACCACACTATAACACACTAGAACACACCTTAACCCAATAGAACACACTCACCACACGATAACACACCATAACCCACTAGAACACACTCACCACACTATAACACACTATAACACAGCATAACCCACTAGAACACACTATACCACAAGATAAACACACCATAACCCACTAGAACACACTCACCACACTATAACACACTATAACACACAAAACCCACTATAACACACCATAACACACCATAACCCACTATAACACACAATAACACACCATAACCCACTATAACACACCATAACACACTATAACACACTAGAACACACAAGAACACACTATAACACACCATAACCCAATAGAACACACTCACCACACTATAACACACCATAACCCAATAGAACACACTCACCACACTATAACACACCATAACCCACTAGAACACACCATAACACACCATAACCCACTAGAACACACTCACCACACTATAACACACTAGAACACACCTTAACCCAATAGAACACACTCACCACACGATAACACACCATAACCCACTAGAACACACCATAACACACCATAACCCACTAGAACACACTATAACACACTATAACACACTATAACACACCATAACCCACTAGAACACACTATAACACACTATAACACACCATAACCCACTAGAACACACCATATAACACACCATAACACACAATAACACACTATAACACACTATAACACACTCACCACACTATAACACACTAGAACACACCATAACACACCATAACACACAATAACACACTATAACACACTATAACACACTATAACACACTCACCACACTATAACACACTATAACACACTATAACACACTCACCACACTATAACACACTATAACCCACTAGAACACACCATAACACACCATAACACACCATAACCCACTAGAACACACTCACCACACTATAACACACCATAACCCACTAGAACACACTCACCACACTATAACACACCATAACCCACTAGAACACACTCACCACACTATAACACACCATAACCCACTAGAACACACTCACCACACTATAACACACCATAACCCACTAGAACACACTCACCACACTATAACACACCATAACCCACTAGAACACACTCACCACACGATAACACACCATAACCCACTAGAACACACTCACCACACTATAACACACTAGAACACACCATAACCCAATAGAACACACTCACCACACGATAACACACCATAACCCACTAGAACACACTCACCACACTATAACACACTATAACACAGCATAACCCACTAGAACACACTCACCACACGATAACACACCATAACCCACTAGAACACACTCACCACACTATAACACACCATAACCCACTAGAACACACTCACCACACTATAACACACTATAACACACCATAACACACTATAACACACCATAACACACTATAACACGCTCACCACACTATAACACACCATAACCCTAAAGAACACACTAACCACACTATAACACACTTTAACACACCATTACCCAATAGAACACACTCACCACACTATAACAACTATAACACACCATAACCCACTATAACACACCATAACACACCATAACCCACTATAACACACCATAACACACTAATAACCCACTATAACACACCATAACACACTATAACACACTAGAACACACAATAACACACTATAACACCCCCAATAGAACACACTCACCACACTATAACACACTATAACCCACTAGAACACACTCACCACACGATAACACACCATAACCCACTAGAACACACCATAACACACCATAACCCACTAGAACACACTCACCACACTATAACACACTAGAACACACCTTAACCCAATAGAACACACTCACCACACGATAACACACCATAACCCACTAGAACACACTCACCACACTATAACACACTATAACACACCATAACCCACTAGAACACACTCACCACACTATAACACACCATAACCCACTAGAACACACTCACCACACTATAACACACCATAACCCACTAGAACACACTCACCACACTATAACACACTATAACACACCATAACCCACTAGAACACATTCACCACACTATAACACACTGTAACACCCCATAACCCACTAAAACACACTCACCACACTATAAACCTCTAGAACACACTATAAAACACTATAACACACTCACCACACTATAACCCACTCTATCCCACTCTAACACACTCACCACACTATAACACACTATAATACATTATAACACACTAACCCATGCTAACCCACTCTAACCCTCTATAACCCTCTATAACACACTATAACACTCTATAACCCACTATAACCTCTATAACCCTCTTTAACCCACTCTAACCCAATATAACCCTCTATAAACCACTCTAACCCAATATAACCCTCTATAACCCTCTATAACCCTCTATAACCCACTATAACCCAATATAACCATCTTTAACCCACTCTAACCCACTCTAACCCTCTATCTAACCCCGTGGTCCTTCTGTGGCTCAGTTGGTAGAGCATGGCGCTTGTAACGCCAGGGTAGTGGGTTCGATCCCGGGACCACCCATACGTAGAATGTATGCACACATGACTGTAAGTCGCTTTGGATAAAAGCGTCAGCTAAATGGCATATATTATTATTATTATTATAACCCACTCTAACCCAATATAACCCTCTATAACCCAATATAACCCTCTATAACCCTCTATAACACTCTATAACCCACTATAACCCTCTATAACCTCTATAACCCTCTATAACCGTCTTTAACCCAATATAACCCACTATAACCCTCTATAACCCTCTGGGACACACTATAACCCTCTATAACCCACTATAACCCACTCTAACCCATTATAACCCACTATAACTCTCTATAACCCTATATAACCCTCTATAACCCACTATAACCCTCTATAACCCTCTATAACCCTCTAGAACACACTATAACCCTCTATAACCCTCTATAACCCACTATAACCCACTGTAACCCATTATAACCCACTATAACTCTCTATAACCCTCTATAACCCTCTATAACCCTCTAGAACACACTATAACTCTCTATAACCCTCTATAACCCTCTAGAACACACTATTTCAACCCTATAACACTAACCCACTATAACCCTCTGAACCCTCTATAACCCAGAATAACCCTCTATAACCCACTATAACCCATTATAACCCTCTACAACCCTCTATAACCCTCTATAACCCTCTATAACCCTCTAGAACACACTATAACCCTCTATAACCCACTCTAACCCATTATAACCCTCTATAACCCTCTATAACCCTCTATAACCCTCTATAACCCACTATAACCCATTATAACCCTCTATAACCCATGTCTATAACCCTCTATAACCCTCTAGAACACACTATAACCCTCTATAACCCATAACCCACTATAACCCATTATAACCCTCTATAACCCTCTATAACCCTCTATAACCCTCTATAACCCAAATCTATAACCCATTATAACCCTCTATAACCCTCTATAACCCTCTAGAACACATCTATAACCCTCTATAACCCTCTATAACCCTCTATAACCCTCTATAACCCACTATAACCCACAATAACCCTCTATAACCCTCTATAACCCTCTATAACCCATTATAACCCTCTATAACCCTCTATAACCCTATAACACTAACCCACTCTAACCCACTCTAACCCTATATAACTCTCTATAACCCTCTATAACCCTCTATAACCCTCTATAACCCACTATAACCCTCTATAACCCTCTATAACCCTCTATAACCCACTATAACCCTCTATAACCCTCTATAACCCTCTATAACCCTCTATAACCCACTATAACCCTCTATAACCCTCTATAACCCTCTATAACCCTCTATAACCCTCTATAACCCACTATAACCCTCTATAACCCTCTATAACCCTCTATAACCCTCTATAACCCACTATAACCCTCTATAACCCTCTATAACCCTCTAGAACACACTATAACCCTCTATAACCCTATAACACTAACCCAGTGTTGTTATGATGTTCTGAATGGAACAAATCATGCCAATATGATTGGAACTTTATAAACCAACAGTTTAATTTAAAGTATATAAGGTACAGTATGTAAGAATTTTGGTTTTTGTTTTCTTGAACGTCGCAATCCTGTCAAACGTATATAAAATGTATTTTATCAACTGTCATGAAATTCTCTACTATATCTCATTAGTAATAAGTCAATAGAGGAAAGTGACAGAAATAATGAGAACAGTGTGTATAGATGCCATACCAACAGCTGCCGTGCAGATATCAACACACACAGTGACACACGGCTCTGCTCCTCAGCTTGGTTCTGTTCTGACAACGATCTAAACAAGGAAAAGCATCTTGACTGTCAGCTGTGACCTTCCCGTCTCTCTCCCAGTCTCCAGCCTCTATGGGTTAAACATCCCTAATGCTTTATGTATGCCTGGTGTGAAACTCTTTGCATAAATGATACCAAATAATTGGGCTGTATAAATAATTCATTGTGTATTAATGCAGGTAAAATGGCTTTTTGGCTCGGTCTGCTTCTCTGTCGCTCACCAAATAAAGGAGAAAAAAATCATAGATACTTTACAGAGGGAAATAAATCCCCTGAGAAAATTCCTGCTATAAAAAGTATGACGGGGAGATGTCCATGGCTACTGTAGGTCTCTACAACTAACAGAGATACTATTGAACAGCTACCAACTAACAGAGATATTATTGAACAGCTACCAACTAGCAGAGATACTATTGAACAGCTACCAGAGATACTATTGAACACCTACCAACTAGCAGAGATACTATTGAACAGCTACCAACTAGCAGAGATACTATTGAACAGCTACCAACTAACAGAGATACTATTGAACAGCTACCAGAGATACTATTGAACAGCTACCAACTAACAGAGATACTATTGAACAGCTACCAACTAACAGAGATACGATTGAACAGCTACCAGAGATACGATTGAACAGCTACCAACTAACAGAGATACTATTGAACAGCTATTGAACAGCTACCAACTAACAGAGATACGATTGAACCTAACAGAGATACGATTGAACAGCTACCAACTAACAGAGATATTATTGAACAGCTACCAACTAGCAGAGATACTATTGAACAGATATCTATAACAGAGATACGATTGAACAGCTACCAACTAACAGAGATATTATTGAACAGCTACCAACTAGCAGAGATACTATTGAACAGCTACCAGAGATACTATTGAACAGCTACCAACTAGCAGAGATACTATTGAACAGCTACCAACTAACAGAGATACTATTGAACAGCTACCAGAGATACTATTGAACAGCTACCAACTAACAGAGATACTATTGAACAGCTACCAGAGATGCTATTGAACAGCTACCAACTAACAGAGATACTATTGAACAGCTACCAACTAGCAGAGATACTATTGAACAGATATCAACTAACAGAGATACTATTGAACAGCTACCAACTAACAGAGATACTATTGAACAGCTACCAACTAGCAGAGATACTATTGAACAGCTACCAACTAACAGAGATACTATTGAACAGCTACCAGAGATACTATTGAACAGCTACCAACTAACAGAGATACTATTGAACAGCTATCAACTAGCAGAGATATTATTGAACAGCTACCAGAGATACTATTGAACAGCTATCAACTAACAGAGATACTATTGAACAGCTACCAGAGATACTATTGAACAGCTACCAACTAACAGAGATACTATTGAACAGCTACCAACTAGCAGAGATACTATTGAACAGCTACCAACTAGCAGAGATACTATTGAACAGATATCAACTAACAGAGATACTATTGAACAGCTACCAACTAGCAGAGATATTATTGAACAGCTACCAACTAACAGAGATACTATTGAACAGCTACCAGAGATACTATTGAACAGCTACCAACTAACAGAGATACTATTGAACAGCTACCAGAGATGCTATTGAACAGCTACCAACTAACAGAGATACTATTGAACAGCTACCAACTAACAGAGATACTATTGAACAGCTACCAACTAACAGAGATACTAAACTACCAGAGATACTATTGAACAGCTACCAACTAACAGAGATACTATTGAACAGCTACCAACTAGCAGAGATACTATTGAACAGCTACTAGAGATACTATTGAACAGCTACCAACTAACAGAGATACTATTGAACAGCTAGAGATACTATTGAACAGCTACCAAGAGATGCTATTGAACAGAGAACTAGCAGAGATATTATTGAACAGCTACCAACTAACATAGATACTATTGAACAGCTACCAGAGATACTATTGAACAGCTACCAACTAACAGAGATACTATTGAACAGCTACTAGAGATACTATTGAACAGCTACCAACTAACAGAGATACTATTGAACAGCTACTAGAGATACTATTGAACAGCTAAGAGATGCTATTGAACAGCAGAGAGATATTATTGAACAGCTATTAACTAACAGAGATACTATTGAACAGCTACCAACTAACAGAGATACTATTGAACAGCTACCAACTAGCAGAGATACTATTGAACAGCTACCAACTAACAGAGATACTATTGAACAGCTACCAACTAGCAGAGATACTATTGAACAGCTATCAACTAACAGAGATACTATTGAACAGCTACCAACTAGCAGAGATACTATTGAACAGCTACCAACTAACAGAGATACTATTGAACAGCTACCAACTAGCAGAGATACTATTGAACAGCTACCAACTAACAGAGATACTATTGAACAGCTACCAACTAACAGAGATACTATTGAACAGCTACCAGAGATACTATTGAACAGCTACCAACTAACAGAGATACTATTGAACAGCTATCAACTAGCAGAGATATTATTGAACAGCTACCAGAGATACTATTGAACAGCTATCAACTAACAGAGATACTATTGAACAGCTACCAACTACCAGAGATACTATTGAACAGCTACCAACTAACAGAGATACTATTGAACAGCTACCAACTAGCAGAGATATTATTGAACAGCTACCAACTAGCAGAGATACTATTGAACAGCTATCAACTAACAGAGATACTATTGAACTGCTATCAACTAACAGAGATATTATTGAACAGCTACCAACTAGCAGAGATACTATTGAACAGCTACCAGAGATACTAACAGCTACCAACTAACAGAGATACTATTGAACAGCTACCAACTAGCAGAGATACTATTGAACAGCTACCAACTAACAGAGATACTATTGAACAGCTACCAACTAACAGAGATACTATTGAACAGCTACCAACTAACAGAGATACTATTGAACTACCAGAGATACTATTGAACAGCTACCAACTAACAGAGATACTATTGAACAGCTACCAACTAGCAGAGATACTATTGAACAGCTACTAGAGATACTATTGAACAGCTACCAACTAACAGAGATACTATTGAACAGCTACCAGAGATACTATTGAACAGCTACCAACTAACAGAGATGCTATTGAACAGCTATAACTAGCAGAGATATTATTGAACAGCTACCAACTATTGAACAGCTACTAGAGATACTATTGAACAGCTACCAACTAACAGAGATACTATTGAACAGCTACTAGAGATACTATTGAACAGCTACCAACTGAACAGAACTACCAGAGATACTATTGAACAGCTATCAACTAACAGAGATACTATTGAACAGCTATCAACTAGTAGAGATATTATTGAACAGCTATCAACTAAAAGAGATACTATTGAACAGCTATCAACTAACAGAGATGCTATTGAACAGCTACCAACTAGCAGAGATACTATTGAACAGCTACCAACTAGCAGAGATACTATTGAACAGCTACCAACTAACAGAGATACTATTGAACAGCTACCAACTAGCAGAGATACTATTGAACAGCTACCAACTAGAGATGCTATTGAACAGCTACCAACTAGCAGAGATACTATTGAACAGCTACCAACTAGCAGAGATTACCAACTAGCAGAGATTTGAACAGCTACCAACTAGCAGAGATAATTGAACAGCTACCAACTAACAGAGATACTATTGAACAGCTACCAACTAACAGAGATACTATTGAACAGCTACCAACTAACAGAGATACTATTGAACAGCTACCAACTAACAGAGATACTATTGAACAGCTACCAACTAACAGAGATACTATTGAACAGCTACCAACTAACAGTATGAACATGTCCATACCAAACTAACAGAGATACTATTGAACAGCTACCAACTAGCAGAGATACTATTGAACAGCTACCAACTAGCAGAGATACTATTGAACAGCTACCAACTAGCAGAGATACTATTGAACAGCTACCAACTAGCAGAGATACTATTGAACAGCTACCAACTAGCAGAGATACTATTGAACAGCTACCAACTAGCAGAGATACTATTGAACAGCTACCAACTAACAGAGATACTATTGAACAGCTACCAACTAACAGAGATACTATTGAACAGCTACCAACTAACAGAGATACTATTGAACAGCTACCAACTAACAGAGATACTATTGAACAGCTACCAACTAACAGAGATACTATTGAACAGCTACCAACTAACAGTATGAGGGGAGATGTCCATGGTCTCTACAACTAACAGATACTATTGAACAGCTTCAGAGATGCTATTGAACAGCTACCAACTAGCTATTATTGAACAGCTACCAGAGATACTATTGTTTTACTATTGAACTTTAACTAACAGAGATACTATTGAACAGCAGAGATACTATTGAACATTGTTTTTCATTTAGAAGAAACATATATTTTTTGTGGCCAGTTCTGGAGGAACCCATAACAATGAACAACAATATATTTTTGTCTCCACCCGGGATTTTGGCAAATCAATCATTGTAAGGTTCGACGTCCTCGTCTGAGGAGTATGGAGGATCGGAGAACCTCGTCTGAGGAGTATGGAGGATCGGAGAACCAATCATTGTAAGGTTCGACGTCCTCGTCTGAGGAGTATGGAGGCTCGGAGAACCAATCATTGTAAGGTTCGACGTCCTCGTCTGAGGAGTATGGAGGATCGGAGAACCAATGCGCACCGTGGTACGTGTTCATGATGAGATTTATTAAACTCAGAACACTAAAACAAAAATAACAAAGAGAATGAAACGAAACAGTCCTGTACGGTGACAAACACTAAACAGAAAACAATCACCCACAAAACACAGGTGGGAAAAGGCTGCCTAAGTATGATTCTCAATCAGAGACAACCAGGCTGCCTAAGTATGATTCTCAATCAGAGACAACCAGGCTGCCTAAGTATGATTCTCAATCAGAGACAACCAGGCTGCCTAAGTATGATTCTCAATCAGAGACAACCAGGCTGTATGATTCTCAATCAAGACAACCAGGCTGATTGATTCTCAATCAGAGACAACCAGGCTGCCTAAGTATGATTCTCAATCAGAGACAACCAGGCTGCCTAAGTATGATTCTCAATCAGAGACAACCAGGTTACCTAAGTATGATTCTCAATCAGAGACAACCAGGCTACTTAAGTATGATTCTCAATCAGAGACAACCAGGTTACCTAAGTATGATTCTCAATCAGAGACAACCAGGCTACCTAAGTATGATTCTCAATCAGAGACAACGAACGACACCTGCCTCTGTTTGAGAACCATACAAGGCCAAACACAGAAACGCAACATAGAAAAAGGAACATAGACTACCCACCCCAACTCACGCCCTGACCATACTAAAACAAAGACATAACAAATGATCTCAGGTCAGAACGTGACAATCATTTAGATTGTTTTTATCATGAAATTGTCTAACTAGGTATAAAGTCACATGGTATCAGTCCGTGACATATTTCAGTATCCTGTCTACTGTACGTATAGTTTTCATTTGAAATGTTTATTATATATTTGATAATTATGGTAGAAATTACTACAATGATTTTTTTATGCATAAAAAAAAGATGACTAACCCAACAGGAAGACAAATGTATGAGGGTTGTGGAGCAACAGACAGACAGCTATCTGTCCGCGTCTCTACCCAGGTCTCTAGTCTTAAAGGTCCTGCACGCCAGGTCTTACATTCCTTACAGGGCTCCCCTGACCTTCCTCTAACACATACTGACCCAAACACTTGAAACCAGGAGCTTTAGGCTAAGAACTGTTAAGATTGATCAAGACCTTTGCTAGATGAGTTTAGTGCAACATAATATTTCTTTAGGCCAGGGTCAGCGGTGTTCAGCGTACATCATCACTAACTTATTACATATCCAGCCAATTAGCTGAAAACAAACAGGCAGGACAAACGGCCATTGAGCTCTGAGGACGGGGAGAAAATATCCCGAGGCGCTCGGCCATCTCCCAGAAGCATCAAAGGAGAGACAGAGGCATCAGCAGCAGAAAGAAAGGCCTTGTTACAGAGCAGGACCTATACAGTACAGGCCTTTATTTCTCTCCTGATTCGGGTTACAGAACAACTTGGCCCGGGATAATGGAGCGCTGGAAAGAAGATTTCACCTGAACACTATATGCAATGTGCAGCAGGGTTAGTTTAGGATTAAAAGCCCATTGAGTTCCTCTCCTGACATGGGACATGTAGCCGGGAGACGAGGAAACTGAGCAGTTAGCTGTCAGTCAGGTCAAAGGTACATCTTGATGTGCCTGGTCATAATGGCTGCAACATGACCTGGGAAACACATCTTAAACCTCCAGACCAGGTGTCACTTACTCACACAATCATCTGAAATAGTTACTAATTGTCTTTGAGCCAGGAGACTGACTGCAATACAGAGAGAGAGAGTTCACTGGAGACCTACAGCCAGACAGACAGGTCAGTTATATTCCTGTAGTGTCTGGACACTGGAGAGAGTTCACTAGAGACCTACAGACAGGTCAGTTATATTCCTGTAGTGTCTGGACACTGGAGAGAGGTCACTAGAGACCTACAGACAGGTCAGTTATATTCCTGTAGTGTCTGGACACTGGAGATAGTTCACTAGAGACCTACAGACAGGTCAGTTATATTCCTGTAGTGTCTGGACACTGGAGAGAGTTCACTAGAGACCTACAGACAGGTCAGTTATATTCCTGTAGTGTCTGGACACTGGAGAGAGTTCACTAGAGACCTACAGACAGGTCAGTTATATTCCTGTAGTGTCTGGACACTGGAGAGAGTTCACTAGAGACCTACAGACAGGTCAGTTATATTCCTGTAGTGTCTGGACACTGGAGAGAGTTCACTAGAGACCTACAGACAGGTCAGTTATATTCCTGTAGTGTCTGGACACTGGAGAGAGTTCACTAGAGACCTACAGACAGACAGGTACATTCCGTTATGTGAGAGAATGGTTAAACATTGTGAAAGTGAGTTGATATAATCCATTTTGAAAAGGTCAAGGTTGTCACCATTAAAAACAGATGATTTTATTCAGACAACCATTCATCTTTTCTTGGATCTCCATATTCTGACTTCATAACAGCTGTTTCTTCAGATGGACAAACTCAACATTTCCTGAACAATAATTAATATAAATCCTGATACATTTCTGGGATGACATTACGTTTTGTTATTATGAATGACTTTGCGTTGGATTTTGTATAATTTCCATCATGTTTAGTATCTACATGGACATGCATGTCATCATGTTTAGTATCTACATGGACATGCATGTCATCATGTTTAGTATCTACATGGACATGCATGTCATCATGTTTAGTATCTACATGGACATGCATGTCATCATGTTTAGTATCTACATGGACATGCATGTCATCATGTTTAGTATCTACATGGACATGCATGTCATCATGTTTAGTATCTACATGGACATGCATGTCATCATGTTTAGTATCTACATGGACATGCATGTCATCATGTTTAGTATCTACATGGACATGCATGTCATGTTTAGTATCATGTTTAGTTTAGTATCTACATGACATGCATGTCATCATGTTTAGTATCTACATGGACATGCATGTCATCATGGACATTTCATCATGTTTATCTAATGGACATGCATGTCATCATGTTTAGTATCTACACATGCATGTCATCATGTTTAGTATCTACATGGACATGCATGTCATCATGTTTAGTATCTACATGGACATCATAATGCATGTCATCATGTTTAGTATCTTTACATGGACATGCATGTCATCATGTTTAGTATCTACATGGACATGCATGTCATCATGTTTATCTACATGGACATGCATGCATGTCATCATGTTTAGTATCTACATGGAATGCATGTCATCATGTTTAACCTATTACATTTCATGCATGTCATCATGTTTAGTATCTACATGGACATGCATGTCATCATGTTTAGTATCTACATGGACATGCATGTCATCATGTTTAGTATCTACATGGACATGCATGTCATCATGTTTAGTATCTACATGGACATGCATGTCATCATGTTTAGTATCTACATGGACATGCATGTCATCATGTTTAGTATCTACATGGACATGCATGCCATCTCCCAATAATGATGTGATTTCACAGATCAGACAGGCATCACCTTCTGACCAACAACAGGATGTTTATTCTGTCTTCTGTAGTCAGAGACAGTAAAAACTCGGATTCTGTTTTATGGTGACAATGTTCAGACTGGTCAGCTTTGTGTGAATGGAAACCTGGAATGCCCACATTCTGGTCCGCTTCTTTCCCACCAGGTTTTCATTCATTTTATGTGAGGATCAGGTTACCGGGCATGACACGCTGAATTACCTGCAGTATCAGTTCTGTCAGAAGTAATACATCAGACTGTCTAACCCATCTTAACCTCATCAGACTGTCTAACCCATTTTAACCTCATCAGACTGTCTAACCCATGTTAACCTCATCAGACTGTCTAACCCATTTTAACCTCATCAGACTGTCTAACCCATTTTAACCTCATCAGACTGTCTAACCCATCTTAACCTCATCAGACTGTCTAACCCATTTTAACCTCATCAGACTGTCTAACCCATCTTAACCTCATCAGACTGTCTAACCCATTTTAACCTCATCAGACTGTCTAACCCATTTTAACCTCATCAGACTGTCTAACCCATCTTAACCTCATCAGACTGTCTAACCCATTTTAACCCCATCAGACTGTCTAACCCATCTTAACCCTCATCAGACTGTCTAACCCATTTTAACCTCATCAGACTGTCTAACCCATCTTTTTAACCCCATCAGACTGTCTAACCCATTTTAACCTCATCAGACTGTCTAACCCATCTTAACCTCATCAGACTGTCTAACCCATCTTAACCCCATCAGACTGTCTAACCCATCTTAACCCCATCAGACTGTCTAACCCATCTTAACCCCATCAGACTGTCTAACCCATCTTAACCCCATCAGACTGTCTAACCCATCTTAACCCCATCAGACTGTCGAACCCATCTTAACCTCATCAGACTGTCTAACCCATCTTTTTAACCCCATCAGACTGTCTAACCCATCTTAACCTCATCAGACTGTCTAACCCATCTTTTTAACCTCATCAGACTGTCTAACCCATTTTAACCTCATCAGACTGTCTAACCCATCTTAACCCCATCAGACTGTCTAACCCATCTTAACCTCATCAGACTGTCTAACCCATCTTAACCCCATCAGACTGTCTAACCCATCTTAACCCCATCAGACTGTCGAACCCATCTTAACCTCATCAGACTGTCTAACCCATCTTTTTAACCTCATCAGACTGTCTAACCCATCTTAACGCCATCAGACTGTCTAACCCATCTTTTTTAACCTCATCAGACTGTCTAACCCATTTTAACCTCATCAGACTGTCTAACCCATTTAACCTCATCAGACTGTCTAACCCATCTTAACCCCATCAGACTGTCTAACCCATCTTAACCCCATCAGACTGTCTAACCCATCTTAACCCCATCAGACTGTCTAACCCATTTTAACCCCATCAGACTGTCTAACCCATTTTAACCCCATCAGACTGTCTAACCCATTTTAACCTCATCAGACTGTCTAACCCATCTTTAACCCCATCAGACTGTCTAACCCATCTTAACCCCATCAGACTGTCTAACCCATCTTAACCCCATCAGACTGTCTAACCCATTTTAACCTCATCAGACTGTCTAACCCATCTTAACCCCATCAGACTGTCTAACCCATTTTAACCTCATCAGACTGTCTAACCCATCTTAACCCCATCAGACTGTCTAACCCATCTTAACCCCATCAGACTGTCTAACCCATTTTAACCCCATCAGACTGTCTAACCCATCTTAACCCCATCAGACTGTCTAACCCATCTTAACCCCATCAGACTGTCTAACCCATCTTAACCTCATCAGACTGTCTAACCCATTTTAACCTCATCAGACTGTCTAACCCATTTAACCTCATCAGACTGTCTAACCCATTTTAACCCCATCAGACTGTCTAACCCATCTTAACCCCATCAGACTGTCTAACCCATCTTAACCCCATCAGACTGTCTAACCCATTTTAACCCCATCAGACTGTCTAACCCATCTTAACCCCATCAGACTGTCTAACCCATCTTAACCTCATCAGACTGTCTAACCCATTTTAACCTCATCAGACTGTCTAACCCATCTTAACCTCATCAGACTGTCTAACCCATCTTAACCCCATCAGACTGTCTAACCCATCTTAACCCCATCAGACTGTCTAACCCATCTTAACCCCATCAGACTGTCTAACCCATTTTAACCTCATCAGACTGTCTAACCCATCTTAACCCCATCAGACTGTCTAACCCATTTTAACCTCATCAGACTGTCTAACCCATCTTAACCCATCAGACTGTCTAACCCATTTTAACCTCATCAGACTGTCTAACCCATCTTAACCCCATCAGACTGTCTAACCCATCTTAACCTCATCAGACTGTCTAACCCATTTTAACCCCATCAGACTGTCTAACCCATCTTAACCCCATCAGACTGTCTAACCCATTTTAACCTCATCAGACTGTCTAACCCATCTTAACCCCATCAGACTGTCTAACCCATTTTAACCCCATCAGACTGTCTAACCCATCTTAACCTCATCAGACTGTCTAACCCATCTTAACCCCATCAGACTGTCTAACCCATTTTAACCTCATCAGACTGTCTAACCCATCTTAACCCCATCAGACTGTCTAACCCATCTTAACCCCATCAGACTGTCTAACCCATCTTAACCCCATCAGACTGTCTAACCCATTTTAACCTCATCAGACTGTCTAACCCATCTTAACCCCATCAGACTGTCTAACCCATTTTAACCTCATCAGACTGTCTAACCCATCTTAACCCCATCAGACTGTCTAACCCATCTTTTTAACCTCATCAGACTGTCTAACCCATTTTAACCTCATCAGACTGTCTAACCCATCTTAACCCCATCAGACTGTCTAACCCATCTTAACCCCATCAGACTGTCTAACCCATCTTAACCCCATCAGACTGTCTAACCCATTTTAACCCCATCAGACTGTCTAACCCATCTTAACCCCATCAGACTGTCTAACCCATTTTAACCCCATCAGACTGTCTAACCCATCTTAACCCCATCAGACTGTCTAACCCATCTTAACCCCATCAGACTGTCTAACCCATCTTAACCCCATCAGACTGTCTAACCCATCTTAACCCCATCAGACTGTCTAACCCATTTTAACCCCATCAGACTGTCTAACCCATCTTAACCCCATCAGACTGTCTAACCCATCTTAACCCCATCAGACTGTCTAACCCATCTTAACCCATCAGACTGTCTAACCCATCTTAACCCCATCAGACTGTCTAACCCATTTTAACCTCATCAGACTGTCTAACCCATCTTAACCCCATCAGACTGTCTAACCCATCTTAACCCCATCAGACTGTCTAACCCATTTTAACCCCATCAGACTGTCTAACCCATTTTAACCTCATCAGACTGTCTAACCCATCTTAACCCCATCAGACTGTCTAACCCATCTTAACCCCATCAGACTGTCTAACCCATCTTAACCCCATCAGACTGTCTAACCCATTTTAACCTCATCAGACTGTCTAACCCATCTTAACGCCATCAGACTGTCTAACCCATCTTAACCCCATCAGACTGTCTAACCCATCTTAACCCCATCAGACTGTCTAACCCATTTTAACCTCATCAGACTGTCTAACCCATCTTAACCCCATCAGACTGTCTAACCCATTTTAACCTCATCAGACTGTCTAACCCATCTTAACCCCATCAGACTGTCTAACCCATTTTAACCTCATCAGACTGTCTAACCCATTTTAACCCATCAGACTGTCTAACCCATCTTAACCCCATCAGACTGTCTAACCCATCTTAACCCCATCAGACTGTCTAACCCATCTTAACCCCATCAGACTGTCTAACCCATTTTAACCCCATCAGACTGTCTAACCCATCTTAACCCCAACAGACTGTCTAACCCATTTTAACCTCATCAGACTGTCTAACCCATTTAACCTCATCAGACTGTCTAACCCATCTTAACCCCATCAGACTGTCTAACCCATCTTAACCCCATCAGACTGTCTAACCCATCTTAACCTCATCAGACTGTCTAACCCATTTTAACCCCATCAGACTGTCTAACCCATCTTAACCCCATCAGACTGTCTAACCCATCTTAACCCCATCAGACTGTCTAACCCATCTTAACCCCATCAGACTGTCTAACCCATTTTAACCTCATCAGACTGTCTAACCCATCTTAACCCCATCAGACTGTCTAACCCATTTTAACCTCATCAGACTGTCTAACCCATCTTAACCCCATCAGACTGTCTAACCCATCTTAACCCCATCAGACTGTCTAACCCATTTTAACCCCATCAGACTGTCTAACCCATTTAACCCCATCAGACTGTCTAACCCATCTTAACCCCATCAGACTGTCTAACCCATCTTAACCCCAACAGACTGTCTAACCCATTTTAACCCCATCAGACTGTCTAACCCATCTTTAACCCCATCAGACTGTCTAACCCATCTTAACCCCATCAGACTGTCTAACCCATCTTAACCCATCAGACTGTCTAACCCATCTTAACCCATCATCAGACTGTCTAACCCATCTTAACCTCATCAGACTGTCTAACCCATCTTAACCTCATCAGACTGTCTAACCCATCTTAACCCCATCAGACTGTCTAACCCATCTTAACCCCATCAGACTGTCTAACCCATCTTAACCTCATCAGACTGTCTAACCCATCTTAACCCATCAGACTGTCTAACCCATCTTAACCTCATCAGACTGTCTAACCCATCTTAACATCAGACTGTCTAACCCATCTTAACCCCATCAGACTGTCTAACCCATCTTAACCCCATCAGACTGTCTAACCCATCTTAACCCCATCAGACTGTCTAACCCATTTTAACCCCATCAGACTGTCTAACCCATCTTAACCCCATCAGACTGTCTAACCCATCTTAACCCCATCAGACTGTCTAACCCATTTTAACCCCATCAGACTGTCTAACCCATTTTAACCCCATCAGACTGTCTAACCCATCTTAACCCCATCAGACTGTCTAACCCATTTTAACCCCATCAGACTGTCTAACCCATTTTAACCCCATCAGACTGTCTAACCCACTTTAACCCCATCAGACTGTCTAACCCATTTTAACCCCATCAGACTGTCTAACCCATTTTAACCCCATCAGACTGTCTAACCCATCTTAACCCCATCAGACTGTCTAACCCATTTTAACCTCATCAGACTGTCTAACCCATCTTACCCTCATCAGACTGTCTAACCCATCTTAACCTCATCAGACTGTCTAACCCATTTTAACCTCATCAGACTGTCTAACCCATCTTACCCTCATCAGACTGTCTAACCCATTTTAACCCCATCAGACTGTCTAACCCATCTTACCCTCATCAGACTGTCTAACCCATTTTAACCCCATCCGACTGTCTAACCCATCTTAACCTCATCAGACTGTCTAACCCATCTTAACCCCATCAGACTGTCTAACCCATCTTAACCCATCAGACTGTCTAACCCATCTTAACCTCATCAGAATGTCTAACCCATCTTAACCCATCAGACTGTCTAACCCATCTTTAACCTCATCAGACTGTCTAACCCATTTTAACCCCATCAGACTGTCTAACCCATCTTAACCTCATCAGACTGTCTAACCCATCTTAACCCCATCAGACTGTCTAACCCATCTTAACCTCATCAGACTGTCTAACCCATCTTTTTAACCCCATCAGACTGTCTAACCCATCTTTTAACCCCATCAGACTGTCTAACCCATTTTAACCCCATCAGACTGTCTAACCCATCTTTAACCCCATCAGACTGTCTAACCCATTTTAACCTCATCAGACTGTCTAACCCATCTTTTTAACCCCATCAGACTGTCTAACCGATTTTAACCTCATCAGACTGTCTAACACATTTTAACCCCATCAGACTGTCTAACCCATCTTAACCCCATCAGACTGTCTAACCCATCTTAACCCCATCAGACTGTCGAACCCATCTTAACCCCATCAGACTGTCTAACCCATCTTTTTAACCTCATCAGACTGTCTAACCCATCTTAACCCCATCAGACTGTCGAACCCATCTTAACCTCATCAGACTGTCTAACCCATCTTAACCCCATCAGACTGTCTAACCCATCTTAACCCCATCAGACTGTCTAACCCATCTTAACCTCATCAGACTGTCTAACCCATCTTAACCCCATCAGACTGTCTAACCCATTTAACCCATCAGACTGTCTAACCCATCTTAACCCCATCAGACTGTCTAACCCATCTTTTTAACCCCATCAGACTGTCTAACCGATTTTAACCTCATCAGACTGTCTAACACATTTTAACCCCATCAGACTGTCTAACCCATCTTAACCCCATCAGACTGTCTAACCCATCTTAACCCCATCAGACTGTCGAACCCATCTTAACCTCATCAGACTGTCTAACCCATCTTTTTAACCTCATCAGACTGTCTAACCCATCTTAACCCCATCAGACTGTCTAACCCATCTTTTTAACCTCATCAGACTGTCTAACCCATCTTAACCTCATCAGACTGTCTAACCCATTTTAACCCCATCAGACTGTCTAACCCATCTTAACCCCATCAGACTGTCTAACCCATCTTAACCCCATCAGACTGTCTAACCCATCTTAACCTCATCAGACTGTCTAACCCATCTTAACCCCATCAGACTGTCTAACCCATCTTTTGAACCTCATCAGACTGTCTAACCCATTTAACCTCATCAGACTGTCTAACCCATTTAACCTCATCAGACTGTCTAACCCATCTTAACCCCATCAGACTGTCTAACCCATCTTAACCTCATCAGACTGTCTAACCCATTTTAACCCCATCAGACTGTCTAACCCATCTTACCCTCATCAGACTGTCTAACCCATTTTAACCCATCAGACTGTCTAACCCATCTTAACCTCATCAGACTGTCTAACCCATCTTAACCCATCAGACTGTCTAACCCATCTTTTGAACCTCATCAGACTGTCTAACCCATTTTAACCCCATCAGACTGTCTAACCCATCCCCATTTTCTAACCCCATCAGACTGTCTAACCCATCTTAACCCCATCAGACTGTCTAACCCATCTTAACCACATCAGACTGTCTAACCCATCTTAACCCCATCAGACTGTCTAACCCATCTTTTTAACCTCATCAGACTGTCTAACCCATTTGAACCCCATCAGACTGTCTAACCCATCTTTTTAACCTCATCAGACTGTCTAACCCATTTTAACCCCATCAGACTGTCTAACCCATCTTTTTAACCTCATCAGACTGTCTAACCCATTTTAACCTCATCAGACTGTCTAACCCATCTTAACCTCATCAGACTGTCTAACCCATCTTAACCTCATCAGACTGTCTAACCCATCTTAACCTCATCAGACTGTCTAACCCATCTTAACCCCATCAGACTGTCTAACCCATCTTAACCTCATCAGACTGTCTAACCCATCTTAACCTCATCAGACTGTCTAACCCATTTTAACCCCATCAGACTGTCTAACCCATCTTAACCTCATCAGACTGTCTAACCCATCTTAACCTCATCAGACTGTCTAACCCATTTTAACCTCATCAGACTGTCTAACCCATCTTAACCTCATCAGACTGTCTAACCCATTTTAACCCCATCAGACTGTCTAACCCATCTTAACCTCATCAGACTGTCTAACCCATTTTAACCTCATCAGACTGTCTAACCCATTTTAACCTCATCAGACTGTCTAACCCATCTTAACCTCATCAGACTGTCTAACCCATCTTAACCCCATCAGACTGTCTAACCCATCTTAACCTCATCAGACTGTCTAACCCATCTTAACCTCATCAGACTGTCTAACCCATCTTAACCCCATCAGACTGTCTAACCCATCTTAACCCCATCAGACTGTCTAACCCATTTTAACCCCATCAGACTGTCTAACCCATCTTTTTAACCCCATCAGACTGTCTAACCCATCTTAACCCCATCAGACTGTCTAACCCATTTTAACCCCATCAGACTGTCTAACCCATCTTAACCTCATCAGACTGTCTAACCCATCTTAACCTCATCAGACTGTCTAACCCATCTTAACCTCATCAGACTGTCTAACCCATTTTAACCTCATCAGACTGTCTAACCCATCTTTTAACCTCATCAGACTGTCTAACCCATCTTAACCCCATCAGACTGTCTAACCCATTTTAACCTCATCAGACTGTCTAACCCATCTTAACCCATCAACCTCAGACTGTCTAACCCATCTTAACCCCATCAGACTGTCTAACCCATCTTAACGCCATCAGACTGTCTAAACCATCTTTTGAACCTCATCAGACTGTCTAACCCATTTTAACCTCATCAGACTGTCTAACCCATCTTAACCTCATCAGACTGTCTAACCCATCTTAACCTCATCAGACTGTCTAACCCATCTTAACCCCATCAGACTGTCTAACCCATCTTAACCTCATCAGACTGTCTAACCCATTTTAACCTCATCAGACTGTCTAACCCATCTTAACCCCATCAGACTGTCTAACCCATCTTAACCTCATCAGACTGTCTAACCCATCTTAACCCCATCAGACTGTCTAACCCATTTTAACCTCATCAGACTGTCTAACCCATCTTAACCTCATCAGACTGTCTAACCCATCTTAACCCCATCAGACTGTCTAACCCATCTTAACCTCATCAGACTGTCTAACCCATCTTAACCTCATCAGACTGTCTAACCCATCTTAACCCCATCAGACTGTCTAACCCATCTTAACCTCATCAGACTGTCTAACCCATCTTTAACCTCATCAGACTGTCTAACCCATCTTAACCCCATCAGACTGTCTAACCCATCTTAACCTCATCAGACTGTCTAACCCATCTTAACCCCATCAGACTGTCTAACCCATCTTAACCCCATCAGACTGTCTAACCCATCTTAACCCCATCAGACTGTCTAACCCATCTTAACCCCATCAGACTGTCTAACCCATCTTAACCTCATCAGACTGTCTAACCCATCTTAACCCCATCAGACTGTCTAACCCATCTTAACCTCATCAGACTGTCTAACCCATTTTAACCTCATCAGACTGTCTAACCCATTTTAACCCCATCAGACTGTCTAACCCATCTTAACCCCATCAGACTGTCTAACCCATCTTAACCCCATCAGACTGTCGAACCCATCTTAACCTCATCAGACTGTCTAACCCATCTTTTTAACCTCATCAGACTGTCTAACCCATCTTAACCCCATCAGACTGTCTAACCCATTTTAACCCATCAGACTGTCTAACCCATCTTAACCCCATCAGACTGTCTAACCCATTTTAACCTCATCAGACTGTCTAACCCATCTTAACCTCATCAGACTGTCTAACCCATTTTAACCCCATCCGACTGTCTAACCCATCTTAACCTCATCAGACTGTCTAACCCATTTTAACCTCATCAGACTGTCTAACCCATCTTAACCTCATCAGACTGTCTAACCCATCTTAACCCCATCAGACTGTCTAACCCATCTTAACCTCATCAGACTGTCTAACCCATCTTAACCTCATCAGACTGTCTAACCCATTTTAACCCCATCAGACTGTCTAACCCATCTTAACCTCATCAGACTGTCTAACCCATCTTAACCTCATCAGAATGTCTAACCCATCTTAACGCCATCAGACTGTCTAACCCATCTTTTGAACCTCATCAGACTGTCTAACCCATTTTAACCCCATCAGACTGTCTAACCCATCTTTTAACCCCATCAGACTGTCTAACCCATCTTAACCCCATCAGACTGTCTAACCCATCTTTTTAACCTCATCAGACTGTCTAACCCATCTTAACCCCATCAGACTGTCTAACCCATCTTTTTAACCTCATCAGACTGTCTAACCCATCTTTTTAACCCCATCAGACTGTCTAACCCATCTTTTTAACCTCATCAGACTGTCTAACCCATCTTGAACCCCATCAGACTGTCTAACCCATCTTTTTAACCTCATCAGACTGTCTAACCCATTTTAACCTCATCAGACTGTCTAACCCATCTTAACCTCATCAGACTGTCTAACCCATCTTAACCTCATCAGACTGTCTAACCCATTTTAACCTCATCAGACTGTCTAACCCATCTTAACCCCATCAGACTGTCTAACCCATCTTAACCTCATCAGACTGTCTAACCCATCTTAACCTCATCAGACTGTCTAACCCATTTTAACCCCATCAGACTGTCTAACCCATCTTAACCTCATCAGACTGTCTAACCCATCTTAACCTCATCAGACTGTCTAACCCATTTTAACCTCATCAGACTGTCTAACCCATCTTAACCTCATCAGACTGTCTAACCCATTTTAACCCCATCAGACTGTCTAACCCATCTTAACCCCATCAGACTGTCTAACCCATTTTAACCTCATCAGACTGTCTAACCCATCTTAACCCCATCAGACTGTCTAACCCATTTTAACCTCATCAGACTGTCTAACCCATTTTAACCTCATCAGACTGTCTAACCCATCTTAACCTCATCAGACTGTCTAACCCATCTTAACCTCATCAGACTGTCTAACCCATCTTAACCTCATCAGACTGTCTAACCCATCTTAACCCCATCAGACTGTCTAACCCATCTTAACCTCATCAGACTGTCTAACCCATCTTAACCCCATCAGACTGTCTAACCCATCTTAACCCCATCAGACTGTCTAACCCATCTTAACCTCATCAGACTGTCTAACCCATCTTAACCTCATCAGACTGTCTAACCCATTTTAACCTGATCAGACTGTCTAACCCATCTTAACCCCATCAGACTGTCTAACCCATTTTAACCTCATCAGACTGTCTAACCCATCTTTTTAACCATATCAGACTGTCTAACCCATCTTAACCCCATCAGACTGTCTAACCCATTTTAACCCCATCAGACTGTCTAACCCATCTTAACCTCATCAGACTGTCTAACCCATCTTAACCTCATCAGACTGTCTAACCCATCTTAACCTCATCAGACTGTCTAACCCATCTTAACCCCATCAGACTGTCTAACCCATTTTAACCCCATCAGACTGTCTAACCCATCTTAACCCATCAGACTGTCTAACCCATCCCCACCAGACTGTCTAACAGACTGTCTAACCCATCTTACCCTCATCAGACTGTCTAACCCATCTTAACCCCATCCGACTGTCTAACCCATCTTAACCTCATCAGACTGTCTAACCCATTTTAACCCCATCCGACTGTCTAACCCATCTTAACCTCATCAGACTGTCTAACCCATCTTAATCTCATCAGAATGTCTAACCCATCTTAACGCCATCAGACTGTCTAAACCATCTTTTGAACCTCATCAGACTGTCTAACCCATTTTAACCCCATCAGACTGTCTAACCCATTTAACCTCATCAGACTGTCTAACCCATTTAACCTCATCAGACTGTCTAACCCATCTTAACCCCATCAGACTGTCTAACCCATCTTAACCTCATCAGACTGTCTAACCCATTTTAACCCCATCAGACTGTCTAACCCATCTTACCCTCATCAGACTGTCTAACCCATCTTAACCTCATCAGACTGTCTAACCCATCTTAACCCCATCAGACTGTCTAACCCATTTTAACCTCATCAGACTGTCTAACCCATTTTAACCTCATCAGACTGTCTAACCCATCTTAACCCCATCAGACTGTCTAACCCATCTTTTTAACCTCATCAGACTGTCTAACCCATTTTAACCTCATCAGACTGTCTAACCCATCTTAACCCCATCAGACTGTCTAACCCATTTTAACCTCATCAGACTGTCTAACCCATCTTTTTAACCTCATCAGACTGTCTAACCCACCTATAGAACATGTTTGGGCAGAACTGAAAAATCGTGTCCGAGCAAGGAGGCCTACAAACCTGACTCAGTTACACCAGCTCTGTCAGGAGAAATGGGACAAAATGCACCCAACTTATTGTGGAAAGCTTGTGGAAGGCAACCAGAAACGTTTGACCCAAGTTAAAGAATTTAAAGGCAATGCTACCAAACACTAATTGAGTGTATGTAAACTTCTGACCCACTGGGAATGTGATGAAAGAAATAAAAGCTGAAATAAATCATTCTCTCCGCTGTTATTCTGACATTTCACATCTTAAAATAAAGTGGTGATCCTAACTGACCTAGGACAGGGAATGTTTTTATCAGGATTAAATGTCAGGAATTGTGAAATACTGAGTTTAAATGTAATTGGCTAAGGTGTATGTAAACTTCCGACTTCAACTCGACAGAGCCTTCAGAAAGTATTCACACCCATTGACTCTCTCAACGTGTTTGTGTTTACAGCCTGAATTTAAAACAGATTCAGATTGATGGTCAATGGCCGACACACAATACCCCATCATGTCAAAGTGGAATTATGTTTTTCAATTCGTTTATAAGTAGCAGGAACTAACTCTGGGCAATAATAGTGTTTATTAACATGACCTCATCTCTGTACCCCACAAGAGTAAAAACACAATAAGTAGCAGGAACTAACTCTGTGGGCAATAATAGTGTTTATTAACATGACCTCATCTCTGTACCCCACAAGAGTAAAAACACGATAAGTAGCAGGAACTACCTCTGGGCAATAATAGTGTTTATTAACATGACCTCATCTCTGTACCCCACAAGAGTAAAAACACAATAAGTAGCAGGAACTAACTCTGTGGGCAATAATAGTGTTTATTAACATGACCTCATCTCTGTACCCCACAAGAGTAAAAACACAATAAGTAGCAGGAACTAACTCTGGGGGCAATAATAGTGTTTATTAACATGACCTCATCTCTGTACCCCACAAGAGTAAAAACACAATAAGTAGCAGGAACTAACTCTGTGGGCAATAATAGTGTTTATTAACATGACCTCATCTCTGTACCCCACAAGAGTAAAAACACAATAAGTAGCAGGAACTAACTCTGTGGGCAATAATAGTGTTTATTAACATGACCTCATCTCTGTACCCCACAAGAGTAAAAACACAATAAGTAGCAGGAACTAACTCTGGGCAATAATAGTGTTTATTAACATGACCTCATCTCTGTACCCCACAAGAGTAAAAACACGATAAGTAGCCGGAACTACCTCTGGGCAATAATAGTGTTTATTAACATGACCTCATCTCTGTACCCCACACATACAACGATCTGTTTGGTCCCTCAGTCGAGCCGTGACTTTCAAACACAGATTCAACCTCAAAAGACCAGGGAGGTTTTCCAATGCCTCGCAATAGATTTTCAAGACAATTTAAGTCAACATTGTAACTAGGCAACCCGCTTGGTCAGCAACTCCACTGTATATTTGGCCTTGTGTTTTACATTATTGTCCTGCTGAAATGTGAATTTGTCTCCCAGTGTCTAGTGGTCTGATCCAGATTTTGCCTGTGCTTAGCTCTACTCTGTTTATTTTTATCCTAAAAAAAACTCCCTAGTTCATGCCAACGAAAAGCATACCCACAACATGATGCAGCCACCACCATGCTTGAAAACATGGAGAGTGGTACTCAGTAATGTGTTGGCTTTGCATTTAATGTGTCATTTAGGTTGTTATTGAGGAGTAACTACAATGTTGTTGATCCATCCTCAGTTCTCTCCTGTCACAGCCATTAAACTCTGTCATTAGGTTGGTATTGTGGAGTAACTACAATGTTGTTGATCCATCCTCAGTGTTCTCCTGTCACAGCCATTAAACTCTGTCATTTAGGTTGGTATTGTGGAGTAACTACAATGTTGTCGATCCATCCTCAGTTTTCTCCTATCACAGTCATTAAACTCTGTCATTAGGTTGGTATTGTGGAGTAACTACAATGTTGTTGATCCATCCTCAGTTTTCTCCCATCACAGCCATTAAACTCTCTCATTTAGGTTAGTATTGTGGAGTAACTACCATGTTGTTCATCCATCCTCAGTGTTCTCCTATCACAGCCATTAAACTCTGTCATTTAGGTTGGTATTGTGGAGTAACTACCATGTTGTTCATCCATCCTCAGTTTCCTCCCATCACAGCCATTAAACTCTGTCATTAGGTTGTAGAGTAACTACCATGTTGTTCATCCATCCTCAGTTTCCTCCCATCACAGCCATTAAACTCTGTCATTTAGGTTGGTATTGTGGAGTAACTACAATGTTGTTGATCCATCCTCAGTGTTCTCCCATCACAGCCATTAAACTCTGTCATTAGGTTGTAGAGTAACTACCATGTTGTTCATCCATCCTCAGTTTCCTCCCATCACAGCCATTAAACTCTGTCATTAGGTTGTAGAGTAACTACCATGTTGTTCATCCATCCTCAGTTTCCTCCCATCACAGCCATTAAACTCTGTCATTAGGTTGGTGTTGTGGAGTAACTACCATGTTGTTCATCCATCCTCAGTTTCCTCCCATCACAGCCATTAAACTCTGTCATTAGGTTGGTATTGTGGAGTAACTACCATGTTGTTCATCCATCCTCAGTTTTCTCCCATCACAGCCATTAAACTCTCTCATTTAGGTTAGTATTGTGGAGTAACTACCATGTTGTTAATCCATCCTCAGTTGTCTCCTATCACAGCCATTAAACTCTCTCATTTAGGTTAGTATTGAGGAGTAACTACAATGTTGTTGATCCATCCTCAGTTTTCTCCTATCACAGCCATTAAACTCTGTTGCTGTTTTAAAGTCACCATTGGCCTCATGGTGAAATCCCTGAGAGGTTTCCTTCCTCTCCGGTAACTGAGTTAGGAAGTACGCCTGTATCTTTGTAGTGACTGGGTGTATTAATACACCATCCAAAGTGTAATTAATAACTTCACCGTGCTCAAAGGGATATTCTGCTTGTTTTATTTTACCCATCTACCAACAGGTGACCTTCTCTGGGAAGCATTAGAACATAATGTTAAACATTATTACTGCACACAGAGTGATTCCATGCAACTTATCACGTCATTTGTTAAAGCACATTTCCCCTCCTGAACTTATTCTGGCATAAAGGGTTGAATACCTATTGACGAAAAGACATCTCAGATTTACATTTTTTTTATTCATTTGTAAAAATGTCTAAACATAATTCTACTTTGATATGATTGGGTATTGTGTGTGTGTAGACCAGTGAGACAAAAACAATCTCAATTAAATTCGTTTTCAATTGCGACTGAAACACAATAAAATGTGTAAAATGTGAAGGCACTAAATTAGGAAAACAAAAAGAGCTTTTAGTTAATGGTCTTTCTACTTTAATTCTTTAGGCGGTTTTTAGAACTTCCCCCTGAATCCCGATGACAGCATGTAAACAAATAACAGAGTGTGAAAACAGTTTGGCATCTCAGCAATGTAATTAATGTCTCTGAGACTTGGCATCACCAGGTGGAAATTATGTGCATAAATAATATCACTAATTAAAAAGATGCAGATTAACATGCAAATAATGTTAATGACGATCTGCAATTCCAGAGTGGATTCGCATAACATCAACAATTTAATGTGTTGGAAGGTTTGTGTTTGCATTACATTAATATAATTCAAAGACCATGCATAACAAATTCTGTGGGAGTCTCAGCGTGTCTGGTTGTCTGGTTGTCTCCTCAGAGGGCAGTACTATAGCAGCAGTCTCAGTGTGTCTGGTTGTCTGGTTGTCTCCTCAGAGGGCAGTACTATAGCAGCAGTCTCAGTGTGTCTGGTTGTCTCCTCAGTGGGCAGTACTATAGCAGCAGTCTCAGTGTGTCTGGTTGTCTCTTCAGAGGGCAGTACTATAGCAGCAGTCTCAGTGTGTCTGGTTGTCTGGTTGTCTCCTCAGAGGGCAGTACTATAGCAGCAGTCTCAGTGTGTCTGGTTGTCTGGTTGTCTCCTCAGAGGGCAGTACTATAGCAGCAGTCTCAGTGTGTCTGGTTGTCTGGTTGTCTCAGTGTGTCTGGTTGTCTCCTCAGAGGGCAGTACTATAGCAGCAGTCTCAGTGTGTCTGGTTGTCTCCTCAGAGGGCAGTACTATAGCAGCAGTCTCAGTGTGTCTGGTTGTCTCCTCAGAGGGCAGTACTATAGCAGCAGTCTCAGTGTGTCTGGTTGTCTCCTCAGAGGGCAGTACTATAGCAGCAGTCTCAGTGTGTCTGGTTGTCTGGTTGTCTCCTCAGAGGGCAGTACTATAGCAGCAGTCTCAGTGTGTCTGGTTGTCTGGTTGTCTCTCAGAGGGCAGTACTATAGCAGCAGTCTCAGTGTGTCTGGTTGTCTCCTCAGAGGGCAGTACTATAGCAGCAGTCTCAGTGTGTCTGGTTGTCTGGTTGTCTCCTCAGAGGGCAGTACTATAGCAGCAGTCTCAGTGTGTCTGGTTGTCTCCTCAGAGGGCAGTACTATAGCAGCAGTCTCAGTGTGTCTGGTTGTCTCCTCAGAGGGCAGTACTATAGCAGCAGTCTCAGTGTGTCTGGTTGTCTGGTTGTCTCCTCAGAGGGCAGTACTATAGCAGCAGTCTCAGTGTGTCTGGTTGTCTCCTCAGAGGGCAGTACTATAGCAGCAGTCTCAGTGTGTCTGGTTGTCTCTCCTCAGAGGGCAGTACTATAGCAGCAGTCTCAGTGTGTCTGGTTGTCTCCTCAGAGGGCAGTACTATAGCAGCAGTCTCAGTGTGTCTGGTTGTCTGGTTGTCTCCTCAGAGGGCAGTACTATAGCAGCAGTCTCAGTGTGTCTGGTTGTCTGGTTGTCTCCTCAGAGGGCAGTACTATAGCAGCAGTCTCAGTGTGTCTGGTTGTCTGGTTGTCTCCTCAGAGGGCAGTACTATAGCAGCAGTCTCAGTGTGTCTGGTTGTCTCCTCAGAGGGCAGTACTATAGCAGCAGTCTCAGTGTGTCTGGTTGTCTGGTTGTCTCCTCAGAGGGCAGTACTATAGCAGCAGTCTCAGTGTGTCTGGTTGTCTCCTCAGAGGGCAGTACTATAGCAGCAGTCTCAGTGTGTCTGGTTGTCTCCTCAGAGGGCAGTACTATAGCAGCAGTCTCAGTGTGTCTGGTTGTCTCCTCAGAGGGCAGTACTATAGCAGCAGTCTCAGTGTGTCTGGTTGTCTGGTTGTCTCCTCAGAGGGCAGTACTATAGCAGCAGTCTCAGTGTGTCTGGTTGTCTGGTTGTCTCCTCAGAGGGCAGTACTATAGCAGCAGTCTCAGTGTGTCTGGTTGTCTCCTCAGAGGGCAGTACTATAGCAGCAGTCTCAGCCCCTGGGTTGGCAGAACCAGACATTATTATCTCTAAGGCCTGCTAGAGTGGAGTGTGGTGCCAGAAGGACCAGCTGTTAGAGACTGGCCAGCCAGGGAAGCACTAACAACCTTTAACTATGTTTATTCTCTCATATTCATTTCACATGGCTGACCAGAATGTGGAGTCAAACACATTAGAATGGGAACAATGTGTGACAATTCATTTCCTGGGAAACGTAACATTACTGTGGATAAGACGTGGTAATACAGTGGCTCTGCATCTCTAATGTAGCAGACAGACCCTTCATACTGTGGATAAGACGTGGTAATACAGTAGCTCTGCATCTCTAATGTAGCAGACAGACCCTTCATACTGTGGATAAGACGTGGTAATACAGTAGCTCTGCATCTCTAATGTAGCAGACAGACCCTTCATACTGTGGATAAGACGTGGTAATACAGTGGCTCTGCATCTCTAATGTAGCAGACAGACCCTTCATACTGCACTATCAGGATAAGACGTGGTAATACAGTGGCTCTGCATCTCTAATGTAGCAGACAGACCCTTCATACTGTGGATAAGACGTGGTAATACAGTGGCTCTGCATCTCTAATGTAGCAGACAGACCCTTCATACTGTGGATAAGACGTGGTAATACAGTGGCTCTGCATCTCTAATGGAGCAGACAGACCCTTCATACTGTGGATAAGAGGTGGTAATACAGTGGCTCTGCATCTCTAATGTAGCAGACAGACCCTTCATACTGTGGATAAGAGGTGGTAATACAGTGGCTCTGCATCTCTAATGGAGCAGACAGACCCTTCATACTGTGGATAAGACGTGGTAATACAGTAGCTCTGCATCTCTAATGTAGCAGACAGACCCTTCATACTGTGGATAAGAGGTGGTAATACAGTGGCTCTGCATCTCTAATGGAGCAGACAGACCCTTCATACTGTGGATAAGAGGTGGTAATACAGTGGCTCTGCATCTCTAATGTAGCAGACAGACCCTTCATACTGTGGATAAGAGGTGGTAATACAGTGGCTCTGCATCTCTAATGTAGCAGACAGACCCTTCATACTGTGGATAAGAGGTGGTAATACAGTGGCTCTGCATCTCTAATGTAGCAGACAGACCCTTCATACTGTGGATAAGAGGTGGTAATACAGTGGCTCTGCATCTCTAATGGAGCAGACAGACCCTTCATACTGTGGATAAGAGGTGGTAATACAGTAGCTCTGCATCTCTAATGTAGCAGACAGACCCTTCATACTGTGGATAAGAGGTGGTAATACAGTAGCTCTGCATCTCTAATGTAGCAGACAGACCCTTCATACTGTGGATAAGAGGTGGTAATACAGTAGCTCTGCATCTCTAATGTGGATAAGCAGACAGACAGACCCTTCATACTGTGGATAAGAGGTGGTAATAGTAGCAGTCTGCATCTCTGCATCTCTAATGTAGCAGACAGACCCTTCATACTGTGGATAAGAGGTGGTAATACAGTAGCTCTGCATCTCTAATGTAGCAGACAGACCCTTCATACTGTGGATAAGAGGTGGTAATACAGTGGCTCTGCATCTCTAATGTAGCAGACAGACCCTTCATACTGTGGATAAGAGGTGGTAATACAGTGGCTCTGCATCTCTAATGTAGCAGACAGACCCTTCATACTGTGGAT
>NW_026287393.1:0-72500 GCF_023373465.1 Oncorhynchus keta | reverse complement strand
CATGAATGTACTGGGTAAATCACCAACGTTTCAGTATCACTGTGTCTTCTTCAAGGTAATGTCATGAATGTACTGGGTAAATCACCAACGTTTCAGTATCACTGTGTCTTCTTCAAGGTAATGTCATGAATGTACTGGTTAAATCACCAACGTTTCAGTATCACTGTGCCTTCTTCAAGGTAATGTCATGAATGTACTGGGTAAATCACCAACGTTTCAGTATCACTGTGCCTTCTTCAAGGTAATGTCATGAATGTACTGGTTAAATCACCAACGTTTCAGTATCACTGTGCCTTCTTCAAGGTAATGTCATGAATGTACTGGTTAAATCACCAACGTTTCAGTATCACTGTGCCTTCTTCAAGGTAATGTCATGAATGTACTGGGTAAATCACCAACGTTTCAGTATCACTGTGCCTTCTTCAAGGTAATGTCATGAATGTACTGGTTAAATCCCCAACGTTTCAGTATCACTGTGTCTTCTTCAAGGTAATGTCCTGAATGTACTGGTTAAATCACCAACGTTTTGGTTATGTAGATATACTGTATATTTAAAATAAAAAAAAACATAAGGACAAATTACACAATTGGCCATTTTCATATATTTCAACATTTTTATTTCTATGTTTAAATATATGATGTTTAAATACATTTTGACAGCATGCTGTGTCAGCTGGTAAAATATATTTAAACATATATTTCATAAATATATGTTGCCATGTATTTAATTTAATTGACCTTTGTACCGTAGCTAGGCAACATTAACATTCAATGCATAAAACTACAAAACACTAAATAATGACAAAATTACCTCTGTACACTTTACATCTGTATTGGAAAATAATTTATTTGAACATCAAATCGATACTTACAGTGCAGATTCCTTCACCTCCAGTTTCCACTGTCAGACTCACACGTTGACAGTTACCCTGTGGTGGATAATGTAGAGACTGAGTCAGGGAAAACATTCCACACAAGATGAACAATAAGGGGTAAATGTTCATGAACTTGCTAGCTAAATGATACAACATACTAACATTGGTTGGGGTCTGTCCATGGACAGCTGGGGCTCCTGAGCAGAAGGACACACTGCAGGAGGGGACAATATGATTATAAAGCGAGCCAGCTCTATCAGAAACCTCCAACCCTCACTAAAGATAGTGAAGTTATCAGAGACAACCAACCCTCACTAAATATAGTGAAGTTATCAGAGACAACCAACCCTCACTAAAGATAGTGAAGTTAGTTAGCTAGCGAGCAACACATTGCTTGGTTAGCCAAGAACATTTAGCAACAGCTGAAATGAAATAATATATAATACATACTTGAAAAGAACTCTACTGAACTCTACACAACTTTAACTTTCAAAACAATTCTTACCTTGGTCAGTAGCTGGCGAGCTACAGAAGGAGACAGCTAGGTAGCTAACGCTAGCTGCGTTAGCAAGCTTGATGAAAACTTACCTTGGTCAGTAGCTGGCGAGCTACAGAAGGAGACAGCTAGGTAGCTAACGCTAGCTGCGTTAGCAAGCTTGATGAAAACTTACCTTGGTCAGTAGCTGGCGAGCTACAGAAGGAGACAGCTAGGTAGCTAACGCTAGCTGCGTTAGCAAGCTTGATGAAAACTTACCTTGGTCAGTAGCTGGCGAGCTACAGAAGGAGACAGCTAGGTAGCTAACGCTAGCTGCGTTAGCAAGCTTGATGAAAACTTACCTTGGTCAGTAGCTGGCGAGCTACAGAAGGAGACAGCTAGGTAGCTAACGCTAGCTGCGTTAGCAAGCTTGATGAAAACTTACCTTGGTCAGTAGCTGGCGAGCTACAGAAGGAGACTGCTAGGTAGCTAACGCTATCTGCGTTAGCAAGCTTGATGAAAACTTACCTTGGTCAGTAGCTGGCGAGCTACAGAAGGAGACAGCTAGGTAGCTAACGCTAGCTGCGTTAGCAAGCTTGATGAAAACTTACCTTGGTCAGTAGCTGGCGAGCTACAGAAGGAGACAGCTAGGTAGCTAACGCTAGCTGCGTTAGCAAGCTTGATGAAAACTTACCTTGGTCAGTAGCTGGCGAGCTACAGAAGGAGACAGCTAGGTAGCTAACTCTAGCTGCGTTAGCAAGCTTGGTGAAAACTTACCTTGGTCAGTAGCTGGCGAGCTACAGAAGGAGACAGCTAGGTAGCTAACGCTAGCTGCGTTAGCAAGCTTGGTGAAAACTTACCTTGGTCAGTAGCTGGCGAGCTACAGAAGGAGACAGCTAGGTAGCTAACGCTAGCTGCGTTAGCAAGCTTGGTGAAAACTTACCTTGGTCAGTAGCTGGCGAGCTACAGAAGGAGACAGCTAGGTAGCTAACGCTAGCTGCGTTAGCAAGCTTGGTGAAAACTTACCTTGGTCAGTAGCTGGCGAGCTACAGAAGGAGACAGCTAGGTAGCTAACGCTAGCTGCGTTAGCAAGCTTGGTGAAAACTTACCTTGGTCAGTAGCTGGCGAGCTACAGAAGGAGACAGCTAGGTAGCTAACGCTAGCTGCGTTAGCAAGCTTGATGAAAACTTACCTTGGTCAGTAGCTGGCGAGCTACAGAAGGAGACAGCTAGGTAGCTAACGCTAGCTGCGTTAGCAAGCTTGATGAAAACTTACCTTGGTCAGTAGCTGGCGAGCTACAGAAGGAGACAGCTAGGTAGCTAACGCTAGCTGCGTTAGCAAGCTTGGTGAAAACGTGGTTGCAGTTGAAGAAATCTTCTTCCTCCGTCACCCACCAAAAATATATTTTAATTCAATGTTCTGAATGTATCATCCAATAGGAAAGCTTTTTGGTGGTGACATCATCATACCTCAATAGCTGCACAATGAATTTTCAAATGCAACTAGCTCCCGAGTGGTACAGCGGTCTAAAGCACTGTATCTCAGTGAAAGAAGCATCACTACAGACCCTGGTTTGATTCCAGGCTGTATCACAACCGGACGTGATTGGGAGTCCCATTGGGCGGCGCACAATTGCCCCAGCGTTGTTAGGGTTTTGCCGGAGTAGGCCGTCATTGTAAATACACATTTGTTCTTAACTGATTTAACTAGTTAGAACTCAATGATCCAACTATTTTTCTCAATGGGGGACTCCATGCCTCCAGCCCCCTCGTAGACCTGGCATTTGGTAAGGCAGAGCTGAGGTCGCCTTCCTCTTCTTTGACCAACTCTGTGTTTTAGTTTCCCTGTGCCAAGTGTTCTCGCTGCGGACTGACATTGCTGTACAAACCTCTGTCTCAAAAGTACAGACTGCTCCTTTATGGTCTGCTATGGCACTTCCTCAGAGGGAGGAGAGGCTTCCAACCGGTTTAATATAATGACTCAGGGTTCTAATGCTTCTCTTCCGGCCTGAGGTGAAATACAGTATTCATCAAGGTTATGCTGGGATGATGCACTAGTTGCTCTTTATTTGACTGTCTGGAGACTGGCTGTCTGAACTACAAAGCCCTAGTTAGGACTGTCTGAAGACTGGCTGTCTGAACTACAAAGCCCTAGTAAGGACTGTCTGGAGACTGGCTGTCTGAACTACAAAGCCCTAGTAAGGACTGTCTGAAGACTGGCTGTCTGAACTACTACAAAGCCCTAGTTAGGACTGTCTGAAGACTGACTGAGTCTGAACTACAAAGCCCTAGTAAGGACTGTCTGGAGACTGACTGTCTGAACTACAAAGCCCTAGTTAGGACTGTCTGAAGACTGACTGAGTCTGAACTACAAAGCCCTAGTAAGGACTGTCTGGAGACTGGCTGTCTGAACTACAAAGCCCTAGTTAGGACTGTCTCAAGACTGGCTGTCTGAACTACAAAGCCCTAGTAAGGACTGTCTGAAGACTGGCTGTCTGAACTACAAAGCCCTAGTAAGGACTGTCTGAAGACTGGCTGTCTGAACTACAAAGCCCTAGTTAGGACTGTCTGGAGACTGGCTGTCTGAACTACAAAGCCCTAGTTAGGACTGTCTGAAGACTGGCTGTCTGAACTACAAAGCCCTAGTTAGGACTGTCTGAAGACTGGCTGTCTGAACTACAAAGCCCTAGTTAGGACTGTCTGAAGACTGGCTGTCTGAACTACAAAGCCCTAGTTAGGACTGTCTGAAGACTGGCTGTCTGAACTACAAAGCCCTAGTAAGGACTGTCTGAAGACTGGCTGTCTGAACTACAAAGCCCTAGTAAGGACTGTCTGAAGACTGGCTGAGTCTGAACTACAAAGCCCTAGTTAGGACTGTCTGAAGACTGGCTGAGTCTGAACTACAAAGCCCTAGTTAGGACTGTCTGAAGACTGGCTGTCTGAACTACAAAGCCCTAGTTAGGACTGTCTGAAGACTGGCTGTCTGAACTACAAAGCCCTAGTTAGGACTGTCTGGAGACTGGCTGTCTGAACTACAAAGCCCTAGTAAGGACTGTCTGGAGACTGGCTGTCTGAACTACAAAGCCCTAGTAAGGACTGTCTGGAGACTGGCTGTCTGAACTACAAAGCCCTAGTTAGGACTGTCTGAAGACTGGCTGTCTGAACTACAAAGCCCTAGTAAGGACTGTCTGGAGACTGGCTGTCTGAACTACAAAGCCCTAGTAAGGACTGTCTGAAGACTGGCTGTCTGAACTACAAAGCCCTAGTTAGGACTGTCTGGAGACTGGCTGTCTGAACTACAAAGCCCTAGTTAGGACTGTCTGAAGACTGGCTGTCTGAACTACAAAGCCCTAGTTAGGACTGTCTGAAGACTGGCTGTCTGAACTACAAAGCCCTAGTTAGGACTGTCTGAAGACTGGCTGAGTCTGAACTACAAAGCCCTAGTTAGGACTGTCTGAAGACTGGCTGTCTGAACTACAAAGCCCTAGTTAGGACTGTCTGAAGACTGGCTGTCTGAACTACAAAGCCCTAGTTAGGACTGTCTGAAGACTGGCTGTCTGAACTACAAAGCCCTAGTAAGGACTGTCTGAAGACTGGCTGTCTGAACTACAAAGCTCTAGTAAGGACTGTCTGAAGACTGGCTGTCTGAACTACAAAGCCCTAGTTAGGACTGTCTGGAGACTGGCTGTCTGAACTACAAAGCCCTAGTTAGGACTGTCTGAAGACTGGCTGTCTGAACTACAAAGCCCTAGTAAGGACTGTCTGAAGACTGGCTGTCTGAACTACAAAGCCCTAGTAAGGACTGTCTGAAGACTGGCTGTCTGAACTACAAAGCCCTAGTAAGGACTGTCTGAAGACTGGCTGTCTGAACTACAAAGCCCTAGTTAGGACTGTCTGGAGACTGGCTGTCTGAACTACAAAGCCCTAGTTAGGACTGTCTGAAGACTGGCTGTCTGAACTACAAAGCCCTAGTTAGGACTGTCTGAAGACTGGCTGTCTGAACTACAAAGCCCTAGTTAGGACTGTCTGAAGACTGGCTGTCTGAACTACAAAGCCCTAGTTAGGACTGTCTGAAGACTGGCTGTCTGAACTACAAAGCCCTAGTAAGGACTGTCTGAAGACTGGCTGTCTGAACTACAAAGCCCTAGTAAGGACTGTCTGAAGACTGGCTGAGTCTGAACTACAAAGCCCTAGTTAGGACTGTCTGAAGACTGGCTGAGTCTGAACTACAAAGCCCTAGTTAGGACTGTCTGAAGACTGGCTGTCTGAACTACAAAGCCCTAGTTAGGACTGTCTGAAGACTGGCTGTCTGAACTACAAAGCCCTAGTTAGGACTGTCTGGAGACTGGCTGTCTGAACTACAAAGCCCTAGTAAGGACTGTCTGGAGACTGGCTGTCTGAACTACAAAGCCCTAGTAAGGACTGTCTGAAGACTGGCTGTCTGAACTACAAAGCCCTAGTTAGGACTGTCTGAAGACTGGCTGTCTGAACTACAAAGCCCTAGTAAGGACTGTCTGGAGACTGGCTGTCTGAACTACAAAGCCCTAGTAAGGACTGTCTGAAGACTGGCTGTCTGAACTACAAAGCCCTAGTTAGGACTGTCTGAAGACTGGCTGAGTCTGAACTACAAAGCCCTAGTTAGGACTGTCTGAAGACTGGCTGTCTGAACTACAAAGCCCTAGTTAGGACTGTCTGAAGACTGGCTGTCTGAACTACAAAGCCCTAGTTAGGACTGTCTGAAGACTGGCTGTCTGAACTACAAAGCCCTAGTTAGGACTGTCTGAAGACTGGCTGTCTGAACTACAAAGCCCTAGTTAGGACTGTCTGAAGACTGGCTGTCTGAACTACAAAGCCCTAGTTAGGACTGTCTGAAGACTGGCTGTCTGAACTACAAAGCCCTAGTAAGGACTGTCTGAAGACTGGCTGTCTGAACTACAAAGCTCTAGTAAGGACTGTCTGAAGACTGGCTGTCTGAACTACAAAGCCCTAGTTAGGACTGTCTGGAGACTGGCTGTCTGAACTACAAAGCCCTAGTTAGGACTGTCTGAAGACTGGCTGTCTGAACTACAAAGCCCTAGTAAGGACTGTCTGGAGACTGGCTGTCTGAACTACAAAGCCCTAGTTAGGACTGTATGGAGACTGGCTGTCTGAACTACTACAAAGCCCTAGTTAGGACTGTCTGAAGACTGACTGAGTCTGAACTACAAAGCCCTAGTAAGGACTGTCTGGAGACTGACTGTCTGAACTACAAAGCCCTAGTTAGGACTGTCTGAAGACTGACTGAGTCTGAACTACAAAGCCCTAGTAAGGACTGTCTGGAGACTGGCTGTCTGAACTACAAAGCCCTAGTTAGGACTGTCTCAAGACTGGCTGTCTGAACTACAAAGCCCTAGTAAGGACTGTCTGAAGACTGGCTGTCTGAACTACAAAGCCCTAGTAAGGACTGTCTGAAGACTGGCTGTCTGAACTACAAAGCCCTAGTTAGGACTGTCTGGAGACTGGCTGTCTGAACTACAAAGCCCTAGTAAGGACTGTCTGAAGACTGGCTGTCTGAACTACAAAGCCCTAGTTAGGACTGTCTGAAGACTGGCTGTCTGAACTACAAAGCCCTAGTTAGGACTGTCTGAAGACTGGCTGTCTGAACTACAAAGCCCTAGTAAGGACTGTCTGAAGACTGGCTGAGTCTGAACTACAAAGCCCTAGTAAGGACTGTCTGAAGACTGGCTGTCTGAACTACAAAGCCCTAGTAAGGACTGTCTGAAGACTGGCTGAGTCTGAACTACAAAGCCCTAGTTAGGACTGTCTGAAGACTGGCTGAGTCTGAACTACAAAGCCCTAGTTAGGACTGTCTGAAGACTGGCTGTCTGAACTACAAAGCCCTAGTTAGGACTGTCTGAAGACTGGCTGTCTGAACTACAAAGCCCTAGTTAGGACTGTCTGGAGACTGGCTGTCTGAACTACAAAGCCCTAGTAAGGACTGTCTGGAGACTGGCTGTCTGAACTACAAAGCCCTAGTAAGGACTGTCTGGAGACTGGCTGTCTGAACTACAAAGCCCTAGTTAGGACTGTCTGAAGACTGGCTGTCTGAACTACAAAGCCCTAGTAAGGACTGTCTGGAGACTGGCTGTCTGAACTACAAAGCCCTAGTAAGGACTGTCTGAAGACTGGCTGTCTGAACTACAAAGCCCTAGTTAGGACTGTCTGAAGACTGGCTGAGTCTGAACTACAAAGCCCTAGTTAGGACTGTCTGAAGACTGGCTGTCTGAACTACAAAGCCCTAGTTAGGACTGTCTGAAGACTGGCTGTCTGAACTACAAAGCCCTAGTTAGGACTGTCTGAAGACTGGCTGTCTGAACTACAAAGCCCTAGTTAGGACTGTCTGAAGACTGGCTGTCTGAACTACAAAGCCCTAGTTAGGACTGTCTGAAGACTGGCTGTCTGAACTACAAAGCCCTAGTTAGGACTGTCTGAAGACTGGCTGTCTGAACTACAAAGCCCTAGTAAGGACTGTCTGAAGACTGGCTGTCTGAACTACAAAGCTCTAGTAAGGACTGTCTGAAGACTGGCTGTCTGAACTACAAAGCCCTAGTTAGGACTGTCTGGAGACTGGCTGTCTGAACTACAAAGCCCTAGTAAGGACTGTCTGAAGACTGGCTGTCTGAACTACAAAGCCCTAGTAAGGACTGTCTGGAGACTGGCTGTCTGAACTACAAAGCCCTAGTTAGGACTGTCTGAAGACTGGCTGTCTGAACTACAAAGCCCTAGTTAGGACTGTCTGAAGACTGGCTGTCTGAACTACAAAGCCCTAGTTAGGACTGTCTGAAGACTGGCTGTCTGAACTACAAAGCCCTAGTAAGGACTGTCTGGAGACTGGCTGTCTGAACTACAAAGCCCTAGTAAGGACTGTCTGAAGACTGGCTGTCTGAACTACAAAGCACTAGTTAGAGAGGAGGATGGAAGATGATGACATTCTCCCTCCAGGACCTCCCATTCTCCCTCTAGTACCTCCTATTCTCCCTCCAGTACCTCCCATTCTCCCTCTAGAACCTCCCATTCTCCCTCCAGGACCTCCCATTCTCCCTCAATGACCTCCCATTCTCCCTCTAGTACCTCCCATTCTCCCTCCAGTACCTCCCATTCTCCCTCTAGAACCTCCCATTCTCCCTCCAGGACCTCCCATTCTCCCTCAATGACCTCCCATTCTCCCTCTAGTACCTCCCATTCTCCCTCCAGGACCTCCCATTCTCCCTCAAGGACCACCCATTCTCCCTCCAGTACCTCCCATTCTCCCTCTAGTACCTCCCATTCTCCCTCTAGTACCTCCCATTCTCCCTCCAGGACCTCACATTCTCCCTCAAGGACCTCCCATTCTCCCTCCAGGACCTCCCATTCTCCCTCCAGGACCTCCCATTCTCCCTCTAGTACCTCCCATTCTCCCTCCAGTACCTCCCATTCTCCCTCCAGTACCTCCCATTCTCCCTCCAGGACCTCCCATTCTCCCTCCAGGACCTCCCATTCTCCCTCCAGTACCTCCCATTCTCCCTCCAGTACCTCCCATTCTCCCTCCAGGACCTCCCATTCCCCCTCCAGTACCTCCCATTCTCCCTCCAGGACCTCCCATTCTCCCTCCAGTACCTCCCATTCCCCCTCCAGGACCTCCCATTCCCCTCCAGTACCTCCCATTCCCCCTCCAGTACCTCCCATTCTCCCTCCAGTACCTCCCATTCCCCCTCCAGTACCTCCCATTCTCCCTCCAGTACCTCCCATTCTCCCTCCAGGACCTCCCATTCTCCCTCCAGGACCTCCCATTCTCCCTCCAGTACCTCCCATTCTCCCTCCAGGACCTCCCATTCTCCCTCCAGTACCTCCCATTCCCCCTCCAGGACCTCCCATTCCCCCTCCAGTACCTCCCATTCCCCCTCCAGTACCTCCCATTCTCCCTCCAGTACCTCCCATTCTCCCTCCAGTACCTCCCATTCCCCCTCCAGGACCTCCCATTCCCCCTCCAGTACCTCCCATTCCCCCTCCAGGACCTCCCATTCTCCCTCCAGGACCTCCCATTCTCCCTCCAGTACCTCCCATTCTCCCTCCAGTACCTCCCATTCTCCCTCCAGGACCTCCCATTCTCCCTCCATGACCTCCCATTCTCCCTCTACGACCTCCCATTCTCCCACCACGACCTCCCATTTTCCCTCCAGTACCTCCCATTCTCCCTCCAGTACCTCCCATTCCCCATCCAGTACCTCCCATTCTCCCTCCAGTACCTCCCATTCCCCATCCAGTACCTCCCATTCTCCCTCCAGTACCTCCCATTCTCCCTCCAGGACCTCCCATTCCCCCTCCAGTACCTCCCATTCTCCCTCCAGGACCTCCCATTCTCCCTCCAAGACCTCCCATTCACCCTCCAGTACCTCCCATTCTCCCTCCAGTACCTCCCATTCTCCCTCCAGGACCTCCCATTCTCCCTCTACCTCCCATTCCCCATCCCCTCCCATTCTCCCTCCAGTACCTCCCATTTTCCCTCCAGTACCTCCCATTCTCCCTCCAGTACCTCCCATTCCCCATCCAGTACCCTCCATTCTCCCTCCAGTACCTCCCATTCACCCTCCAGTACCTCCCATTCTCCCTCCAGTACCTCCCATTCTCCCTCCAGTACCTCCCATTCTCCCTCCAGTACCTCCCATTCTCCCTCCAGTACCTCCCATTCTCCCTCCAGTACCTCCCATTCTCCCTCCATTCTACCTCCCATTCTCCCCATCCAGTACCTCCCATTCTCCCTCCAGTACCTCCCATTCTCCCTCCAGTACCTCCCATTCTCCCTCCAGTACCTCCCATTCCCCATCCAGTTCCCCACCTCCCATTCTCCCTCCAGTACCTCCCATTCACCCTCCAGTACCTCCCATTCACACTCCAGTACCTCCCATTCCCCCTTCAGTACCTCCCATTCACCCTCTAGTACCTCCCATTCTCCCTCCAGTACCTCCCATTCACCCTCTAGTACCTCCCATTCTCCCTCTAGTACCTCCCATTCTCCCTCTAGTACCTCCCATTCTCCCTCCAGTACCTCCCATTCTCCCTCCAGTACCTCCCATTCACCCTCTAGTACCTCCCATTCTCCCTCCAGTACCTCCCATTCACCCTCCAGTACCTCCCATTCTCCCTCCAGTACCTCCCATTCTCCCTCCAGTACCTCCCATTCTCCCTCCAGTACCTCCCATTCTCCCTCCACGACCTCCCATTCTCCCTCCACGACCTCCCATTCTCCCTCCAGTACCTCCCATTCTCCCTCCAGTACCTCCCATTCTCCCTCCCGCTAGCTGCGTTAGCAAGCTTGATGAAAACTTACCTTGGTCAGTAGCTGGCGAGCTACAGAAGGAGACTGCTAGGTAGCTAACGCTAGCTGCGTTAGCAAGCTTGATGAAAACTTACCTTGGTCAGTAGCTGGCGAGCTACAGAAGGAGACAGCTAGGTAGCTAACGCTAGCTGCGTTAGCAAGCTTGATGAAAACTTACCTTGGTCAGTAGCTGGCGAGCTACAGAAGGAGACAGCTAGGTAGCTAACGCTAGCTGCGTTAGCAAGCTTGATGAAAACTTACCTTGGTCAGTAGCTGGCGAGCTACAGAAGGAGACAGCTAGGTAGCTAACGCTAGCTGCGTTAGCAAGCTTGATGAAAACTTACCTTGGTCAGTAGCTGGCGAGCTACAGAAGGAGACAGCTAATACCTCCTATTCTCCCTCCAGTACCTCCCATTCTCCCTCTAGTACCTCCCATTCTCCCTCCAGGACCTCCCATTCTCCCTCAAGGACCTCCCATTCTCCCTCTAGTACCTCCCATTCTCCCTCCAGGACCTCCCATTCTCCCTCAAGGACCACCCATTCTCCCTCCAGTACCTCCCATTCTCCCTCTAGTACCTCCCATTCTCCCTCTAGTACCTCCCATTCTCCCTCCAGGACCTCACATTCTCCCTCAAGGACCTCCCATTCTCCCTCCAGGACCTCCCATTCTCCCTCCAGGACCTCCCATTCTCCCTCTAGTACCTCCCATTCTCCCTCCAGTACCTCCCATTCTCCCTCCAGTACCTCCCATTCTCCCTCCAGTACCTCCCATTCTCCCTCCAGTACCTCCCATTCTCCCTCCAGGACCTCCCATTCTCCCTCCAGTACCTCCCATTCTCCCTCCAGTACCTCCCATTCTCCCTCCAGTACCCTCCATTCTCCCTCCAGGACCTCCCATTCTCCCTCCAGTACCTCCCATTCTCCCTCCAGTACCTCCCATTCTCCCTCCAGTACCTCCCATTCTCCCTCCAGGACCTCCCATTCACCCTCTAGTACCTCCCATTCTCCCTCCAGTACCTCCCATTCTCCCTCCAGTACCTCCCATTCTCCCTCTAGTACCTCCCATTCTCCCTCCAGTACCTCCCATTCTCCCTCCAGTACCTCCCATTCCCCATCCAGTACCTCCCATTCTCCCTCCAGTACCTCCCATTCACCCTCTAGTACCTCCCATTCTCCCTCCAGTACCTCCCATTCCCCCTCCAGTACCTCCCATTCTCCCTCCAGTACCTCCCATTCGCCCTCCAGGATGTCCCATTCTCCTCCAGTACCTCCCATTCTCCCTCCAGTACCTCCCATTCCCCCTCCAGTACCTCCCATTCTCCCTCTAGTACCTCCCATTCTCCCTCTAGTACCTCCCATTCTCCCTCCAGTACCTCCCATTCTCCCTCCAGTACCTCCCATTCTCCCTCCAGTACCTCCCATTCCCCCTCCAGTACCTCCCATTCTCCCTCCAGTACCTCCCATTCTCCCTCCAGTACCTCCCATTCTCCCTCCAGTACCTCCCATTCTCCCTCCAGTACCTCCCATTCTCCCTCCAGTACCTCCCATTCTCCCTCCAGTACCTCCCATTCTCCCTCCAGTACCTCCCATTCTCCCTCTAGTACCTCCCATTCTCCCTCCAGTACCTCCCATTCTCCCTCCAGTACCTCCCATTCCCCCTCCAGTACCTCCCATTCTCCCTCCAGTACCTCCCATTCTCCCTCCAGTACCTCCCATTCTCCCTCCAGTACCTCCCATTCTCCCTCCAGTACCTCCCATTCTCCCTCCAGTACCTCCCATTCTCCCTCCAGTACCTCCCATTCTCCCTCCAGTACCTCCCATTCTCCCTCCAGTACCTCCCATTCCCCCTCCAGTACCTCCCATTCTCCCTCCAGTACCTCCCATTCTCCCTCCAGTACCTCCCATTCTCCCTCCAGTACCTCCCATTCTCCCTCCAGGACCTCCCATTCTCCCTCCAGTACCTCCCATTCTCCCTCCAGTACCTCCCATTCTCCCTCCAGTACCTCCCATTCTCCCTCCAGTACCTCCCATTCTCCCTCCAGGACCTCCCATTCTCCCTCCAGGACCTCCCATTCCCCATCCAGTACCTCCCATTCTCCCTCCAGTACCTCCCATTCTCCCTCCAGGACCTCCCATTCTCCCTCCAGTACCTCCCATTCCCCATCCAGTACCTCCCATTCTCCCTCCAGTACCTCCCATTCCCCATCCAGTACCTCCCATTCTCCCTCCAGTACCTCCCATTCTCCCTCCAGTACCTCCCATTCTCCCTCCAGTACCTCCCATTCTCCCTCCAGTACCTCCCATTCTCCCTCCAGTACCTCCCATTCTCCCTCCAGTACCTCCCATTCCCCATCCAGTACCTCCCATTCTCCCTCCAGTACCTCCCATTCCCCATCCAGTACCTCCCATTCCCCCTCCAGTACCTCCCATTCTCCCTCCAGTACCTCCCATTCTCCCTCCAGTACCTCCCATTCTCCCTCCAGTACCTCCCATTCTCCCTCCAGGACGTCCCATTCTCCCTCCAGGACCTCCCATTCTCCCTCCAGGACCTCCCATTCCCCCTCCAGTACCTCCTATTCTCCCTCCAGTACCTCCCATTCTCCCTCCAGTACCTCCCATTCTCCCTCCAGTACCTCCCATTCCCCATCCAGTACCTCCCATTCTCCCTCCAGTACCTCCCATTCCCCATCCAGTACCTCCCATTCCCCATCCAGTACCTCCCATTCCCCCTCCAGTACCTCCCATTCTCCCTCCAGTACCTCCCATTCTCCCTCCAGTACCTCCCATTCTCCCTCCAGTACCTCCCATTCCCCATCCAGGACGTCCCATTCTCCCTCCAGGACCTCCCATTCCCCCTCCAGGACCTCCCATTCTCCCTCCAGGACCTCCCATTCTCCCTCCAGTACCTCCCATTCTCCCTCCAGTACCTCCCATTCTCCCTCCAGTACCTCCCATTCTCCCTCCAGTACCTCCCATTCTCCCTCCAGTACCTCCCATTCTCCCTCCAGTACCTCCCATTCCCCCTCCAGTACCTCCCATTCTCCCTCCAGTACCTCCCATTCTCCCTCCAGTACCTCCCATTCTCCCTCCAGTACCTCCCATTCTCCCTCCAGTACCTCCCATTCCCCCTCCAGTACCTCCTATCACCAGACAGGACAAATTTACAATAATTCAATATTGATTTGCAGAAGGCCCATCAGTACTATATTGTATTATATTATTGTTCTGCTATATTAAGAGGAATTTGAAATGTTAGTAAATATTTGTATTGTTCCTAAGCATATGACGGTTGTAAAGCTCCTAGTATAGAGCATGTATATGACCTACGACCTTTTGAATACCACACGGCTGTGTTTAAGTGCCCGTTATTTAACTGATCCAGAGCCACTGGAGGTAACTGCTGTTACTGCTTCATAGAGCAGACAATAACCTTATGGCTCATGTTGCTCTTCAAAAACACCTCTGTCCCATCGTCAGAAACAGAGCAACAAGTCCTCTCCTGTTCCACCAAACCACGATCACTTCGACATCGGAACTCACACTAAATCCATTATAAGCCATCCAATCAACTCTAACTAATACAGAATTAATAGCACTCAAAAATAGCCAAATTATTTACAAAAATCCAGACGGAAGAAATTAAATCGCAATTATCATAAAATCCATCATTGTAATTCACACAGTGGCGCGGTGTTTGGATAGGTAATGATTTTCTAATATTTGCAATTTGCATAAGTAGCCCGGAGAAGGGTTATCATTTTCGATCCCACACAATTACAATTCCAGCTCCATACATCAGAGCTGCTAGCTATGTAAAACCACATCACTAATTAAAGCAGCATTTACAGACTCAGGCTCGTTCCACTGGTCCTGCTGCTGACCTTCGCCAGGCAGAGGCGTCTCACAAGTGCCTGACTGGAACTACAAACATAATGAGCAGCCAGGAGGGAACCATTAAAAATAATTTACACAAGCCTTCATTTACAACATCTTTTGATAGCCAAGCTTCCCTGGTGTTTAGATGGGCCGACAGCCCCGACCGTGTGGAGCGCACGGGAAGGAGCGGCGCGGGGGAATGAGTGTGAGGAGAGCGGGTGGAGAGCGGGGATACCTAAGTGGATAATTAAGAGACTGTTGGGGCGCCGCGAGAGGCTCCTCTCTGATGTCTGCCGTGTCAAGTGTTTCTCTCAGCCTGAGCCACATGAGGTGCTGCCATCGCACACTAATTACTGAACTGGGGAGGACGGGGAGGCAGAAGGGACTGGGGGAGTCAGAGGAAGGCTGGGAGAAACAGGAGGAAGCTGGGAGACAAAGTGAGAGGCTGGGGGAGGAAAGGAGATGATGGGGAGAAAAGGAGAGAATGGGGAGAAAAGGAGAGGATGGAGAGAAAAGGAGAGGATGGGGGAGAAAAGGAGAGGATGGGGAGAAAAGGAGAGGATGGGGAGAAAAGGAGAGGATGGGGGAGAAAAGGAGAGGATGGGGAGAAAAGGAGAGGATGGGGGAGAAAAGGAGAGGATGGGGGAGAAAAGGAGAGGATGGGGAGAAAAGGAGAGGATGGGGAGAAAAGGAGAGAATGGGGAGAAAAGGAGAGGATGGGGAGAAAAGGAGAGGATGGGGGAGAAAAGGAGAGGATGGGGAGAAAAGGAGAGGATGGGGAGAAAAGGAGAGGATGGGGAGAAAAGGAGAGGATGGGGGAGAAAAGGAGAGGATGGGAGAAAAGGAGAGGATGGAGAGAAAAGGAGAGGCTGGGGAGAGAAAAGGGGGAGAGGATGGGGGAGAAAAGGAGAGGATGGGGAGAAAAGGAGAGGATGGGAGAAAAGGAGAGGATGGAGAAAAGGAGAGGATGGAGAGAAAAGGAGAGGATGGGGGAGAAAAGGAGAGGATGGGGAGAAAAGGAGAGGATGGGGAGAAAAGGGGGAGAATGGGGAGAAAAGGAGAGGATGGGGAGAAAAGGAGAAGGATGGGGAGAAAAAAGGAGAGGATGGGGAGAAAAGGAGAGGATGGGGAGAAAAGGAGAGGATGGAGAGAAAAGGAGAGGATGGAGAGAAAAGGAGAGGATGGGGAGAAAAGGAGAGGATGGGGAGAAAAGGAGAGGGGAATGGGGAGAAAAGGAGAGGATGGGGAGAAAAGGAGAGGATGGGGGAGAAAATGGGGAGAAAAGGAGAGGATGGGGAGAAAAGGAGGGGAGGATGGGGAGAAAAGGAGAGGATGGAGAGAAAAGGAGAGGATGGGGAGAAAAGGAGAGGATGGGGAGAAAAGGAGAGGATGGGGAGAAAAGGAGAGGATGGGGAGAAAAGGAGAGGATGGGGGAGAAAAGGAGAGGATGGGGAGAAAAGGAGAGAATGGGGAGAAAAGGAGAGGATGGGGAGAAAAGGAGAGGATGGGGAGAAAAGGAGAGGATGGGGAGAAAAGGAGAGAATGGGGAGAAAAGGAGAGGATGGGGAGAAAAGGAGAGGATGGGGAGAAAAGGAGAGGATGGGGGAGAAAAGGAGAGGATGGGGAGAAAAGGAGAGGATGGGGAGAAAAGGAGAGGATGGAGAGAAAAGGAGAGGATGGGGAGAAAAGGAGAGGATGGGGAGAAAAGGAGAGGATGGGGAGAAAAGGAGAGGATGGGGAGAAAAGGAGAGGATGGGGAGAAAAGGAGAGGATGGGGAGAAAAGGAGAGGATGGGGGAGAAAAGGAGAGGATGGGGAGAAAAGGAGAGGATGGAGAGAAAAGGAGAGGATGGGGAGAAAAGGAGAGGATGGGGGAGAAAAGGAGAGGATGGGGGAGAAAAGGAGAGGATGGGGAGAAAAGGAGAGGATGGGAGAGAAAAGGAGAGGATGGGGGAGAAAAGGAGAGGATGGAGAGAAAAGGAGAGGATGGGGAGAAAAGGAGAGGATGGGGGAGAAAAGGAGAGGATGGGGGAGAAAAGGAGAGGATGGGGAGAAAAGGAGAGGATGGGGAGAAAAGGAGAGATGGGGAGAAAAGGAGAGGATGGGGGAGAAAAGGAGAGGATGGGGGAGAAAAGGAGAGGATGGGGAGAAAAGGAGAGGATGGGGAGAAAAGGAGAGGATGGGGAGAAAAGGAGAGGATGGGGAGAAAAGGAGAGGATGGGGAGAAAAGGAGAGGATGGGGAGAAAAGGAGAGGATGGGGAGAAAAGGAGAGGATGGGGAGAAAAGGAGAGGCTGGGGAGAAAAGGAGAGGATGGAGAGAAAAGGAGAGGCTGGGGGAGAAAAGGATGGGGAGAAAAGGATGGGGAGAAAAGGAGAGGATGGGGAGAAAAGGAGAGGATGGGGAGAAAAGGAGAGGATGGGGAGAAAAGGAGAGGATGGGGAGAAAAGGAGAGGATGGGGAGAAAAGGAGAGGATGGGGGAGAAAAGGAGAGGATGGAGAGAAAAGGAGAGGATGGGGAGAAAAGGAGAGGATGGGGGAGAAAAGGAGAGGATGGGGAGAAAAGGAGAGGATGGGGAGAAAAGGGATGGGGAGAAAAGGAGGGATGGGGAGAAAAGGAGAGGATGGGGGGGAAAAGGAGGGGATGGGGGAGAAAAGGAGAGGATGGGGAGAAAAGGAGAGGATGGGGAGAAAAGGAGAGGATGGGGAGAAAAGGAGAGGATGGGGAGAGAAAAGGAGAGGATGGGGGAGAAAGGAGAGGATGGGGGAGAAAAGGAGAGGATGGGGGAGAAAAGGAGAGGATGGGGAGAAAAGGAGAGGATGGGGAGAAAAGGAGAGGATGGGGAGAAAAGGAGAGGATGGGGGAGAAAAGGAGAGGATGGGGAGAAAAGGAGAGGATGGAGGAGAAAAGGAGAGGATGGGGAGAAAAGGAGAGGATGGGGAGAAAAGGAGAGGATGGGGAGAAAAGGAGAGGATGGGGAGAAAAGGAGAGGATGGGGAAAAGAAAAGGAAAAGGAGGGATGGGGAGAAAAGGAGAGGATGGGGGAGAAATGGGGAGAAAAGGAGAGGATGGGGGAGAAAAGGAGAGGATGGAGGGAGAGGATGTGGGAGAAAAGGAGAGGATGGGGGAGAAAAGGAGAGGATGGGGAGAAAAGGAGAGGATGGGGAGAAAAGGAGAGGATGGGGAGAAAAGGAGAGGATGGGGAGAAAAGGAGAGGATGGGGAGAAAAGGAGAGGATGGGGAGAAAAGGAGAGGATGGGGAGAAAAGGAGAGGATGGGGAGAAAAGGAGAGGATGGGGAGAAAAGGAGAGGATGGGGAGAAAAGGAGAGGATGGGGAGAAAAGGAGAGGATGGGGAGAAAAGGAGAGGATGGAGAGAAAAGGAGAGGATGGGGAGAAAAGGAGAGGATGGGGAGAAAAGGAGAGGATGGGGAGAAAAGGAGAGAGGGGAGAGAAAAGGAGAGGATGGGGAGAAAAGGAGAGGATGGGGAGAAAAGGAGAGGATGGAGAGAAAAGGAGAGGATGGGGAGAAAAGGAGAGGATGGGGAGAAAAGGAGAGGATGGGGAGAAAAGGAGAGGATGGGGAGAAAAGGAGAGGATGGGGAGAAAAGGAGAGGATGGGGAGAAAAGGAGAGGATGGGGGAGAAAGGAGAGGATGGGGAGAAAAGGAGAGGATGGGGAGAAAAGGAGAGGATGGGGAGAAAAGGAGAGGATGGGGAGAAAAGGAGAGGATGGGGAGAAAAGGAGAGGATGGGGAGAAAAGGAGAGGATGGGGAGAAAAGGAGAGGATGGGGAGAAAAGGAGAGGATGGGGAGAAAAGGAGAGGATGGGGAGAAAAGGAGAGGATGGGGAGAAAAGGAGAGGATGGGGGAGAAAAGGAGAGGATGGGGGAGAAAAGGAGAGGATGGAGAGAAAAGGAGAGGATGGGGAGAAAAGGAGAGGATGGAGAGAAAAGGAGAGGATGGGGAGAAAAGGAGAGGATGGGGAGAAAAGGAGAGGATGGGGAGAAAAGGAGAGGATGGGGGAGAAAAGGAGAGGATGGGGAGAAAAGGAGAGGATGGGGGAGAAAAGGAGAGGATGGGGAGAAAAGGAGAGGATTTACACAGTACTGGACAACTCCATCTATCTGCTGTGGGACACAGTACTGGACAACTCCATCTATCTGCTGTGGGAACACAGTACTGGACAACTCCATCTATCTGCTGTGGGAACACAGTACTGGACAACTCCATCTATCTGCTGTGGGAACACAGTACTGGATAACTCCATCTATCTGCTGTGGGAACACAGTACTGGACAACTCCATCTATCTGCTGTGGAACACAGTACTGGACAACTCCATCTATCTGCTGTGGGACACAGTACTGGACAACTCCATCTATCTGCTGTGGGACACAGTACTGGACAACTCCATCTATCTGCTGTGGGACACAGTACTGGACAACTCCATCTATCTGCTGGGGACACAGTACTGGACAACTCCATCTATCTGCTGTGGGACACAGTACTGGACAACTCCATCTATCTGCTGTGGAACACAGTACTGGACAACTCCATCTATCTGCTGTGGGAACACAGTACTGGACAACTCCATCTATCTGCTGTGGAACACAGTACTGGACAACTCCATCTATCTGCTGTGGGAACACAGTACTGGACAACTCCATCTATCTGCTGTGGGAACACAGTACTGGACAACTCCATCTATCTGCTGTGGGAACACAGTACTGGATAACTCCATCTATCTGCTGTGGGACACAGTACTGGACAACTCCATCTATCTGCTGTGGAACACAGTACTGGACAACTCCATCTATCTGCTGTGGGAACACAGTACTGGACAACTCCATCTATCTGCTGTGGGAACACAGTACTGGACAACTCCATCTATCTGCTGTGGGACACAGTACTGGACAACTCCATCTATCTGCTGTGGGACACAGTACTGGACAACTCCATCTATCTGCTGTGGAACACAGTACTGGACAACTCCATATATCTGCTGTGGAACACAGTACTGGACAACTCCATCTATCTGCTGTGGGAACACAGTACTGGACAACTCCATCTATCTGCTGTGGGACACAGTACTGGACAACTCCATCTATCTGCTGTGGGAACACAGTACTGGACAACTCCATCTATCTGCTGTGGGAACACAGTACTGGACAACTCCATCTATCTGCTGTGGAACACAGTACTGGACAACTCCATCTATCTGCTGTGGGAACACAGTACTGGACAACTCCATCTATCTGCTGTGGGAACACAGTACTGGACAACTCCATCTATCTGCTGTGGGAACACAGTACTGGACAACTCCATCTATCTGCTGTGGGACACAGTACTGGACAACTCCATCTATCTGCTGTGGGAACACAGTACTGGACAACTCCATCTATCTGCTGTGGGAACACAGTACTGGACAACTCCATCTATCTGCTGTGGAACAGTACTGGAGTGTGGACTGGACAACTCCATCTATCTGCTGTGGGAACACAGTACTGGACAACTCCATCTATCTGCTGTGGGACACAGTACTGGACAACTCCATCTATCTGCTGTGGGAACACAGTACTGGACAACTCCATCTATCTGCTGTGGGAACACAGTACTGGACAACTCCATCTATCTGCTGTGGGAACACAGTACTGGACAACTCCATCTATCTGCTGTGGGAACACAGTACTGGACAACTCCATCTATCTGCTGTGGAACACAGTACTGGACAACTCCATATATCTGCTGTGGAACACAGTACTGGACAACTCCATCTATCTGCTGTGGGAACACAGTACTGGACAACTCCATCTATCTGCTGTGGGACACAGTACTGGACAACTCCATCTATCTGCTGTGGGACACAGTACTGGACAACTCCATCTATCTGCTGTGGGACACAGTACTGGACAACTCCATCTATCTGCTGTGGAACACAGTACTGGACAACTCCATCTATCTGCTGTGGGAACACAGTACTGGACAACTCCATCTATCTGCTGTGGAACACAGTACTGGACAACTCCATCTATCTGCTGTGGGAACACAGTACTGGACAACTCCATCTATCTGCTGTGGGAACACAGTACTGGACAACTCCATCTATCTGCTGTGGGAACACAGTACTGGATAACTCCATCTATCTGCTGTGGAACACAGTACTGGACAACTCCATCTATCTGCTGTGGAACACAGTACTGGACAACTCCATCTATCTGCTGTGGAACACAGTACTGGACAACTCCATCTATCTGCTGTGGGAACACAGTACTGGACAACTCCATCTATCTGCTGTGGAACACAGTACTGGACAACTCCATCTATCTGCTGTGGAACACAGTACTGGATAACTCCATCTATCTGCTGTGGGAACACAGTACTGGACAACTCCATCTATCTGCTGTGGAACACAGTACTGGACAACTCCATCTATCTGCTGTGGGAACACAGTACTGGACAACTCCATCTATCTGCTGTGGGAACACAGTACTGGACAACTCCATCTATCTGCTGTGGGAACACAGTACTGGACAACTCCATCTATCTGCTGTGGGAACACAGTACTGGACAACTCCATCTATCTGCTGTGGAACACAGTACTGGACAACTCCATCTATCTACTGTGGGAACACAGTACTGGACAACTCCATCTATCTGCTGTGGAACACAGTACTGGACAACTCCATCTATCTGCTGTGGGAACACAGTACTGGACAACTCCATCTATCTGCTGTGGGACACAGTACTGGACAACTCCATCTATCTGCTGTGGGAACACAGTACTGGACAACTCCATCTATCTGCTGTGGGAACACAGTACTGGACAACTCCATCTATCTACTGTGGGAACACAGTACTGGATAACTCCATCTATCTGCTGTGGAACACAGTACTGGACAACTCCATCTATCTGCTGTGGAAACACAGTACTGGACAACTCCATCTATCTGCTGTGGGACACAGTACTGGACAACTCCATCTATCTGCTGTGGGAACACAGTACTGGACAACTCCATCTATCTGCTGTGGGAAACACAGTACTGGACAACTCCATCTATCTGCTGTGGGACACAGTACTGGACAACTCCATCTATCTGCTGTGGGAACATCTTTCTGCTGTGGAAACACAGTACTGGACAACTCCATCTATCTGCTGTGGGACACAGTACTGGACAACTCCATCTATCTGCTGTGGGAACACAGTACTGGATAACTCCATCTATCTGCTGTGGGACACAGTACTGGACAACTCCATCTATCTGCTGTGGGAACACAGTACTGGACAACTCCATCTATATGCTGTGGGAACACAGTACTGGACAACTCCATCTATCTGCTGTGGGACACAGTACTGGACAACTCCATCTATCTGCTGTGGAACACAGTACTGGACAACTCCATCTATCTGCTGTGGGACACAGTACTGGGATGGTTGTCAGTAAGAATGATTTTCAGTGGTCATGGTTTGGTCATTGACAACAAGACAATACCTGTTAGTGTGTGTTTGTGATAATCATGTACTCCTTGTCTTCCAGACAGCAGTGTTACAGAGTCCAGAATGCCCCTGCATCCCCACACAGCCTACAGTTATTATATAGATATAACACTAACCCTATCATCAGGATCAGTTTACAGGGCTTCTTCAACCACACCTTCAGGTTCTAGTAATCAGCTGTTCCTGAAATCAAAACAAGTATCTGCTGTGTAATTTGATCAGAATGCTAAACATGAAGGTGTGATATTTAATAGAGGCTGTTTTCTAAGTGCATTGAATGGAAAGTAACATGATACAGTCTACATAGGGGATTCCATCCATCATCTAGGCCTGTTTTTCCCCTGTAACTGTAGGGGATTTGTGTGAAGTACAGCTGTCCTCTGACTCATTGTGTTATAAGTCAGGAAAAACAGACATTTACTCAAACTGTGTTTCCAGACAGAAAATGAGGGGTGTCGTAGTGTCTGTCGGATGAGGGTGTGGGCCCTGTCGTCAGACAGGGTGTTCACTACATGAACCATGGCCCCAAAACACACATACAGGCCCCAAAACACACATACAGGCCCCAAAACACACATACAGGCCCCAAAACACACATACAGGCCCCAAAACACACATACAGGCCCAAACACACATACAGGCCCCAAAACACACATACAGGCCCCAAAACACACATACAGGCCCCAAAACACACATACAGGCCCCAAAACACACATACAGGCCCCAAAACACACATACAGACCCCAAAACACACATACAGGCCCCAAAACACACATACAGGCCCCAAAACACACATACAGGCCCCAAAACACACATACAGGCCCCAAAACACACATACAGGCCCCAAAACACACATACAGGCCCACACACACATACAGGCCCCAAAACACACATACAGGCCCCAAAACACACATACAGGCCCCAAAACACACATACAGGCCCCAAAACACACATACAGGCCCCAAAACACACATACAGGCCCCAAAACACACATACAGGCCCCAAAACACACATACAGGCCCCAGAAACACACATACAGGCCCCAAAACACACATACAGGCCCCAAAACACACATACAGGCCCAAACACACATACAGGCCCCAAAACACACATACAGGCCCAAAACACACATACAGGCCCCAAAACACACATACAGGCCCCAAAACACACATACAGGCCCAAAAACACACTTACAGGCCCACACACACATACAGGCCCCGTAACACACCTGACTGTCTGATCAACACACCACAATGTCCTGACTGTCTGATCAACACACCACAATGTCCTGACTGTCTGATTAACACACCACAATGTCCTGACTGTCTGATCAACACACCACAATGTCCTGACTGTCTGACAGGCTGATCAACACACCACAATGTCCTGACTGTCTGATCAACACACCACAATGTCCTGACTGTCTGATCAGCACACCACAATGTCCTGACTGTCTGACAGGCTGACCAACACATCACAATGTCCTGACTGTCTGACTGTCTGATTAACACACCACAATGTCCTGACTGTCTGATCAGCACACCACAATGTCCTGACTGTCTGATCAGCACACCACAATGTCCTGACTGTCTGACAGGCTGATTAACACACCAATGTCCTGACTGTCTGACTGTCTGATTAACACACCACAATGTCCTGACTGTCTGATCAACACACCACAATGTCCTGACTGTCTGATCAACACACCACAATGTCCTGACTGTCTGATCAACACACCACAATGTCCTGACTGTCTGATCAACACACCACAATGTCCTGACTGTCTGATCAACACACCACAATGTCCTGACTGTCTGATCAACACACCACAATGTCCTGACTGTCTGATCAACACACCACAATGTCCTGACTGTCTGATCAACACACCACAATGTCCTGACTGTCTGATCAACACACCACAATGTCCTGAATCACACACACAATGTCCTGACTGTCTGATCAACACACCACAATGTCCTGACTGTCTGATCAACACACCACAATGTCCTGACTGTCTGATCAACACACCACAATGTCCTGACTGTCTGATCAACACACCACAATGTCCTGACTGTCTGATTAACACACCACAATGTCCTGACTGTCTGATCAACACACCACAATGTCCTGACTGTCTGATCAACACACCACAATGTCCTGACTGTCTGATCAACACACCACAATGTCCTGACTGTCTGATCAACACACCACAATGTCCTGACTGTCTGATCAACACACCACAATGTCCTGACTGTCTGACTGTCTGATCAACACACCACAATGTCCTGACTGTCTGATTAACACACCAATGTCCTGACTGTCTGATCAACACACAATGTCACTGTCTGAATGTCCTGACTGTCTGATCAACACACCACAATGTCCTGACTGTCTGATCAACACACCACAATGTCCTGACTGTCTGATCAACACACCACAATGTCAAAACACCACAATGTCCTGACTGTCTGATCAACACACCACAATGTCCTGACTGTCTGATTAACACACCACAATGTCCTGACTGTCTGATCAACACACCACAATGTCCTGACTGTCTGATCAACACACCACAATGTCCTGACTGTCTGATCAACACACCACAATGTCCTGACTGTCTGATCAACACACCACAATGTCCTGACTGTCTGATCAACACACCACAATGTCCTGACTGTCTGACAGGCTGATCAACACACCACAATGTCCTGACTGTCTGATCAACACACCACAATGTCCTGACTGTCTGACTGTCTGATCAACACACCACAATGTCCTGACTGTCTGACTGTCTGATCAACACACCACAATGTCCTGACTGTCTGATCAACACACCACAATGTCCTGACTGTCTGATCAACACACCACAATGTCCTGACTGTCTGATCAACACACCACAATGTCCTGACTGTCTGATTAACACACCACAATGTCCTGACTGTCTGATCAACACACCACAATGTCCTGACTGTCTGACAACACACCACAATGTGACTGATTAACACACCAATGTCCTGACTGTCTGATTAACACACCACAATGTCCTGACTGTCTGACTGTCTGATTAACACACCAATGTCCTGACTGTCTGATTAACACACCACAATGTCCTGACTGTCTGATCAACACACCACAATGTCCTGACTGTCTGATCAACACACCACAATGTCCTGACTGTCTGATCAACACACCACAATGTCCTGACTGTCTGACTGTCTGATTAACACACCACAATGTCCTGACTGTCTGATCAACACACCACAATGTCCTGACTGTCTGATCAGCACACCACAATGTCCTGACTGTCTGATCAACACACCACAATGTCCTGACTGTCTGATCAACACACCACAATGTCCTGACTGTCTGACTGTCTGATTAACACACCAATGTCCTGACTGTCTGACTGTCTGATTAACACACCAATGTCCTGACTGTCTGACTGTCTGATTAACACACCACAATGTCCTGACTGTCTGACTGTCTGATCAACACACCACAATGTCCTGACTGTCTGATCAACACACCACAATGTCCTGACTGTCTGACTGTCTGATCAACACACCACAATGTCCTGACTGTCTGATCAACACACCACAATGTCCTGACTGTCTGACTGTCTGATTAACACACCACAATGTCCTGACTGTCTGATCAACACACCACAATGTCCTGACTGTCTGATTAACACACCACAATGTCCTGACTGTCTGATCAACACACCACAATGTCCTGACTGTCTGATCAACACACCACAATGTCCTGACTGTCTGACTGTCTGATCAACACACCACAATGTCCTGACTGTCTGATCAACACACCACAATGTCCTGACTGTCTGATCAACACACCACAATGTCCTGACTGTCTGACTGTCTGATCAACACACCACAATGTCCTGACTGTCTGACTGTCTGATTAACACACCACAATGTCCTGACTGTCTGATCAACACACCACAATGTCCTGACTGTCTGATCAGCACACCACAATGTCCTGACTGTCTGATCAACACACCACAATGTCCTGACTGTCTGATTAACACACCACAATGTCCTGACTGTCTGATCAACACACCACAATGTCCTGACTGTCTGATCAACACACCACAATGTCCTGACTGTCTGATCAACACACCACAATGTCCTGACTGTCTGATCAACACACCACAATGTCCTGACTGTCTGACTGTCTGATCAACACACCACAATGTCCTGACTGTCTGACTGTCTGATCAACACACCACAATGTCCTGACTGTCTGATCAACACACCACAATGTCCTGACTGACTGATTAACACACCACAATGTCCTGACTGTCTGATCAGCACACCACAATGTCCTGACTGTCTGACAGGCTGATTAACACACCACAATGTCCTGACTGTCTGATCAACACACCACAATGTCCTGACTGTCTGATCAACACACCACAATGTCCTGACTGTCTGACAGGCTGATCAACACACCAATGTCCTGACTGTCTGATCAACACACCACAATGTCCTGACTGTCTGATTAACACACCACAATGTCCTGACTGTCTGATCAACACACCACAATGTCCTGACTGTCTGATCAACACACCACAATGTCCTGACTGTCTGATCAACACACCACAATGTCCTGACTGTCTGATCAACACACCACAATGTCCTGACTGTCTGATCAACACACCACAATGTCCTGACTGTCTGATCAACACACCACAATGTCCTGACTGTCTGACTGTCTGATTAACACACCACAATGTCCTGACTGTCTGATTAACACACCACAATGTCCTGACTGTCTGATCAACACACCACAATGTCCTGACTGTCTGATTAACACACCACAATGTCCTGACTGTCTGATCAACACACCACAATGTCCTGACTGTCTGATCAACACACCACAATGTCCTGACTGTCTGATCAGCACACCACAATGTCCTGACTGTCTGACTGTCTGATCAACACACCACAATGTCCTGACTGTCTGATCAACACACCACAATGTCCTGACTGTCTGATCAACACACCACAATGTCCTGACTGTCTGATCAACACACCACAATGTCCTGACTGTCTGATTAACACACCACAATGTCCTGACTGTCTGATCAACACACCACAATGTCCTGACTGTCTGATTAACACACCACAATGTCCTGACTGTCTGATCAACACACCACAATGTCCTGACTGTCTGACAGGCTGATTAACACACCACAATGTCCTGACTGTCTGATCAACACACCACAATGTCCTGACTGTCTGATTAACACACCACAATGTCCACTGTCTGAATGTCCTGACTGTCTGATCAACACACCACAATGTCCTGTCTGATCAACACACCACAATGTCTGACTGTCTGATCAACACACCACAATGTCCTGACTGTCTGACTGTCTGACTGTCTGATTAACACACCACAATGTCCTGACTGTCTGATCTGATTAACACACCACCACAATGTCCTGACTGACTGATCAACACACCACAATGTCCTGACTGTCTGACTGTCTGAATGTCCTAACTGATCACACCACAATGTCCTGACTGTCTGACTGTCTGAACACACCAATGTCCTGACTGTCTGATCAACACACCACAATGTCCTGACTGTCTGACAGGCTGATTAACACACCAATGTCCTGACTGACTGATCAACACACCACAATGTCCTGACTGTCTGACTGTCTGATTAACACACCAATGTCCTGACTGACTGATCAACACACCACAATGTCCTTACTGTCTGACTGTCTGATTAACTCACTAATGTCCTGACTGTCTGACTGTCTGATTAACACACCAATGTCCTGACTGTCTGACAGGTTTTTATGTGTGCATTGTTCACCTCTAACATGCATCCAGCTACTGTATAGGCAAATTAAATGTCTCCTAACTTCCTGTTTTAAACATCTTAAACTGTAAACAAAGCATCCCATGACTAAACTAAATCTGGCCTAACTTCCTGTTTTAAACATCTTAAACTCTGAATGAAGCATCCCATGACTAACCAGTTAAAATTGTGTTCTCATTACGATTCCATATTTGCATTCCACGCAGGTTTTATTAATGAGATGACAATGGAGGATTCCACTTTTAATGCCACATTTTCATGCCTGCCGCACTTCACGCAGCACAGTCAATAAACACTGGTATCAATGGTTGGCCAGAAACCACAGCCATAAAGCTGCCATGAAATGTGTTTATCTAGCTGCAGAATAGTATTCAGCTGGGGATGTAGTATAATGATGCAAGAACGGTTGGGCTTGTAATTAAGTCAGTCTTCAGATGCTTTTCAAGCCATTCATTAACACAGAGTAACACCAGGCACTCGGCTCAGTGTGGAGAGAAACTCCCAGCAATATAAAGAAAGTTCACAAATTAAAGTGCATTCACTTTTCAGGAACCCTGAACAACTCTGCAGTTTGTCATAATTAGAGATTCTCATTACCCAGGAAGTTACTTCAAATCCTCTCTTTGGCCTTCCACTGAAAACAATAGTGCAGTATACTATCTATTACTAATACTGCTACTACTAATACAGATACTGCTACTACTGATACTGCTACTACTACCATTACTACTACTGATACTGCTACAACTACTACTGATACTGCTACTACCAGTACCACTGAGACTACTACAACTGCTACTTAATCAAATCAAATCAAATCTACTACTGATACTGCTGCTACTACTTCTACAACAACATGTCTGTTTCTATAGAAACCTTCATATGTCCATAGTGTGTACAGAAGCATCTCTCCTTGGCAAATCCCCCTCCTCATCCAACCTACTCATCCTTCAGGACCTGAAGGAAGGATATGCATATTCTTTGTCACGTAGAGTAGGCCAGAAGGCTAAACTGGATAACCTAACCTCTATCAAAATAAAAAGATGGCGGAGCCGCAAAAGTTCTTCTGTGCAAAGGTGTTTATTTACAAGTGAATTCCGGAACAAAAAACAACAGTACTGCCATCAACGTCTACCTTATGGGACAGCTTAAAAACAATGCTGCCCCATCCACAGCTCAATCCAAAATAACCCTTCTATGACTGAAAGAGAGGCTCCTTTTGTAGGGCTAGCCCCTCCCCTCAGAACAATTAACCCTGGTTAATTAATCAATTAACAATACAAACCTACATTTTCCATGAACTAAACATACTAAAGGATATACATTGCAACACGGTTTTAAACAATATCACAACATAACATTTACAACATTACATCACTACTGACAATATCTTTCAATATGCCCATGTGCATTAATGAGCCATTTGGGACAGGCACTATAAAGCCAACCCCAATTCCCTTAGCTCGGGTCCTTTTCCAGCATACCCGGAAGCTACAGAGATGGAGAGAGAGGAACAGAACAAACAAACAATGCGCTCATCCACAACATTGATAAGTATAATAATTATTGTATCTCTCAAATATGAACATTGACAAGTGTGAAATGCATGCACCAAGACAGAAGTTAATTTGTGTGTCGACCCACATTGTTAACTTATCTTATAATGGCGCAGGGAGGAGTGATGAATATGTGTGTGCGTTAAAGAACCAAATGCTGCCCGCGGCCAGTGACGGACTTCTACGTCACATTCTTAAAACCATTTGAAAAGAAACATTTGGAAGTTTTTGGAAATATGAAATTATTGTAGGAGAATATAACACATTAGATCTGGTAACAGATAATACAATCAAAAAAACATGTGTTTTTAAATATTTATTTTCTTCCATCTTGGAAATGCAAGAAAAAGGCCATACATTGAGATAGGATCCTATGTGTACTTCAGATGTTGTCCACAAGATGGCAGCAGTGTGTTTGCAAAGTTTCTGACTGATCCAGTGAAGAATTACATCACTACACAATAATTTGAATCAAGTCTGCCAGGACGTTGCCCAAATGTGCAGAATTGGTCAAATTACATGGATATCTAATGTAATATAATAATAATATAATAATATTATTATTATATTACATTAGATATCCAGTGGTCCTTCTGTAGCTCAGTTGGTAGAGCATGGCGCTTGTAACGCCAGCGTAGTGGGTTCGATTCCCGGGACCACCCATACGTAGAATGTATGCACACATGACTGTAAGTCGCTTTGGATAAAAGCGTCTGCTAAATGGCATATATTAAATACATAACTATAGAGAATATACAAATTATATGGCAATAAAAATGTACGTTTCCACACTCCCAGGAATGTCTAAGTGCTGGCATTTGTCTTCTTGCATTTGGGACATTTTTCAATTTCTCTTGAGTCTTAGCTCACGTTAAAATTCCTCCAAATTATAGAAGGAGCCTCTAGCCACCATTGTGCTCTTGCCAACAAACTGCATTTGGCAAGAAATCCACAGTAAAAAGTGAGTTTTTCAAAAGCTGGGCAATGAAGTGAAATGAAACACAACATTATTAGAATTGTGACAGTGAGGCAGAACCTTGGTCTGTAATTCTCTATCTAAACACCCTCCAGTGGTCTGTAATGTCCTATATAAACACCCTCCAGTGGTCTGTAATGCCCTATATAAACACCCTCCAGTGGTCTGTAATGTCCTATATAAACACCCTCCAGTGGTCTGTAATGCCCTATATAAACACCCTCCAGTGGTCTGTAATGTCCTATATAAACACCCTCCAGTGGTCTGTAATGTCCTATATAAACACCCTCCAGTGGTCTGTAATGTCCTATATAAACACCCTCCAGTGGTCTGTAATGCCCTATATAAACACCCTCCAGTGGTCTGTAATGCCCTATATAAACACCCTCCAGTGGTCTGTAATGCTCTATATAAACACCCTCCAGTGGTCTGTAATGTCCTATATAAACACCCTCCAGTGGTCTGTAATGCCCTATATAAACACCCTCCAGTGGTCTGTAATGCCCTATATAAACACCCTCCAGTGGTCTGTAATGTCCTATATAAACACCCTCCAGTGGTCTGTAATGTCCTATATAAACACCCTCCAGTGGTCTGTATATAAACACCCTCCAGTGGTCTGTAATGCCCTATATAAACACCCTCCAGTGGTCTGTAATGCCCTATATAAACACCCTCCAGTGGTCTGTAATGCCCTATATAAACACCCTCCAGTGGTCTGTAATGCCCTATATAAACACCCTCCAGTGGTCTGTAGTGTGTCTGTAATGTCCTATATAAACACCCTCCAGTGGTCTGTAATGCCCTATATAAACACCCTCCAGTGGTCTGTAATGCCCTATATAAACACCCTCCAGTGGTCTGTAATGCCTATATAAACACCCTCCAGTGGTCTGTAATGCCCTATATAAACACCCTCCAGTGGTCTGTAATGCCTATATAAACACCCTCCAGTGGTCTGTAATGTCCTATATAAACACCCTCCAGTGGTCTGTAATGTCCTATATAAACACCCTCCAGTGGTCTGTAATGTCCTATATAAACACCCTCCAGTGGTCTGTAATGTCCTATATAAACACCCTCCAGTGGTCTGTAATGTCCTATATAAACACCCTCCAGTGGTCTGTAATGCCCTATATAAACACCCTCCAGTGGTCTGTAATGTCCTATATAAACACCCTCCAGTGGTCTGTAATGCCTATATAAACACCCTCCAGTGGTCTGTAATGTCCCTATATAAACACCCTCCAGTGGTCTGTAATGTCCTATATAAACACCCTCCAGTGGTCTGTAATGTCCTATATAAACACCCTCCAGTGGTCTGTAATGCCCTATATAAACACCCTCCAGTGGTCTGTAATGTCCTATATAAACACCCTCCAGTGGTCTGTAATGCCCTATATAAACACCCTCCAGTGGTCTGTAATGTCCTATATAAACACCCTCCAGTGGTCTGTAATGTCCTATATAAACACCCTCCAGTGGTCTGTAATGTCCTATATAAACACCCTCCAGTGGTCTGTAATGTCCTATATAAACACCCTCCAGTGGTCTGTAATGTCCTATATAAACACCCTCCAGTGGTCTGTAATGCCCTATATAAACACCCTCCAGTGGTCTGTAATGCCCTATATAAACACCCTCCAGTGGTCTGTAATGTGGTCTGTAATGCCCTATATAAACACCCTCCAGTGGTCTGTAATGTCCTATATAAACACCCTCCAGTGGTCTGTAATGTCCTATATAAACACCCTCCAGTGGTCTGTAATGCCCTATATAAACACCCTCCAGTGGTCTGTAATGCCCTATATAAACACCCTCCAGTGGTCTGTAATGCCCTATATAAACACCCTCCAGTGGTCTGTAATGTGGTCTGTAATGCCCTATATAAACACCCTCCAGTGGTCTGTAATGTCCTATATAAACACCCTCCAGTGGTCTGTAATGTCCTATATAAACACCCTCCAGTGGTCTGTAATGTCCTATATAAACACCCTCCAGTGGTCTGTAATGTCCTATATAAACACCCTCCAGTGGTCTGTAATGTCCTATATAAACACCCTCCAGTGGTCTGTAATGCCCTATATAAACACCCTCCAGTGGTCTGTAATGTCCTATATAAACACCCTCCAGTGGTCTGTAATGCCCTATATAAACACCCTCCAGTGGTCTGTAATGTCCTATATAAACACCCTCCAGTGGTCTGTAATGTCTTATATAAACACCCTCCAGTGGTCTGTAATGCCCTATATAAACACCCTCCAGTGGTCTGTAATGTCCTATATAAACACCCTCCAGTGGTCTGTAATGTCCTATATAAACACCCTCCAGTGGTCTGTAATGTCCTATATAAACACCCTCCAGTGGTCTGTAATGTCCTATATAAACACCCTCCAGTGGTCTGTAATGTCCTATATAAACACCCTCCAGTGGTCTGTAATGTCCTATATAAACACCCTCCAGTGGTCTGTAATGTCCTATATAAACACCCTACAGTGGTCTGTAATGTCCTATATAAACACCCTCCAGTGGTCTGTAATGCCCTATATAAACACCCTCCAGTGGTCTGTAATGTCCTATATAAACACCCTCCAGTGGTCTGTAATGTGGTCTGTAATGCTCTATATAACACCCTCCAGTGGTCTGTAATGCCCTATATAAAGACCCTCCAGTGGTCTGTAATGTTCTATATAAACACCCTCCAGTGGTCTGTAATGTCCTATATAAACACCCTCCAGTGGTCTGTAATGTCCTATATAAACACCCTCCAGTGGTCTGTAATGTCCTATATAAACACCCTCCAGTGGTCTGTAATGTCCTATATAAACACCCTCCAGTGGTCTGTAATGCTCTATATAAACACCCTCCAGTGGTCTGTAATGTCCTATATAAACACCCTCCAGTGGTCTGTAATGTCCTATATAAACACCCTCCAGTGGTCTGTAATGCCCTATATAAACACCCTCCAGTGGTCTGTAATGTCTGTAATGTCCTATATAAACACCCTCCAGTGGTCTGTAATGTCCTATATAAACACCCTCCAGTGGTCTGTAATGTCCTATATAAACACCCTCCAGTGGTCTGTAATGTCCTATATAAACACCCTCCAGTGGTCTGTAATGTCCTATATAAACACCCTCCAGTGGTCTGTAATGTCCTATATAAACACCCTCCAGTGGTCTGTAATGTCCTATATAAACACCCTCCAGTGGTCTGTAATGCCCTATATAAACACCCTCCAGTGGTCTGTAATGCCCTATATAAACACCCTCCAGTGGTCTGTAATGTCCTATATAAACACCCTCCAGTGGTCTGTAATGTCCTATATAAACACCCTCCAGTGGTCTGTAATGTCCTATATAAACACCCTCCAGTGGTCTGTAATGTCCTATATAAACACCCTCCAGTGGTCTGTAATGTCCTATATAAACACCCTCCAGTGGTCTGTAATGTCCTATATAAACACCCTCCAGTGGTCTGTAATGTGGTCTGTAATGTGGTCTGTAATGTCCTATATAAACACCCTCCAGTGGTCTGTAATGTCCTATATAAACACCCTCCAGTGGTCTGTAATGTCCTATATAAACACCCTCCAGTGGTCTGTAATGTCCTATATAAACACCCTCCAGTGGTCTGTAATGTCCTATATAAACACCCTCCAGTGGTCTGTAATGCCCTATATAAACACCCTCCAGTGGTCTGTAATGTCCTATATAAACACCCTCCAGTGGTCTGTAATGTCCTATATAAACACCCTCCAGTGGTCTGTAATGTCCTATATAAACACCCTCCAGTGGTCTGTAATGCCCTATATAAACACCCTCCAGTGGTCTGTAATGTCCTATATAAACACCCTCCAGTGGTCTGTAATGTCCTATATAAACACCCTCCAGTGGTCTGTAATGCCCTATATAAACACCCTCCAGTGGTCTGTAATGTCCTATATAAACACCCTCCAGTGGTCTGTAATGTCCTATATAAACACCCTCCAGTGGTCTGTAATGTCCTATATAAACACCCTCCAGTGGTCTGTAATGTCCTATATAAACACCCTCCAGTGGTCTGTAATGTCCTATATAAACACCCTCCAGTGGTCTGTAATGCTCTATATAAACACCCTCCAGTGGTCTGTAATGTCCTATATAAACACCCTCCAGTGGTCTGTAATGCCCTATATAAACACCCTCCAGTGGTCTGTAATGTCCTATATAAACACCCTCCAGTGGTCTGTAATGTCCTATATAAAGACCCTACAGTGGTCTGTAATGCTCTATATAAACACCCTACAGTGGTCTGTAATGTCCTATATAAACACCCTCTAGTGGTCTGTAATGCCCTATATAAAGACCCTCCAGTGGTCTGTAATGTCCTATATAAACACCCTCCAGTGGTCTGTAATGTCCTATATAAACACCCTCCAGTGGTCTGTAATGCTCTATATAAACACCCTACAGTGGTCTGTAATGTCCTATATAAACACCCTCCAGTGGTCTGTAATGTCCTATATAAACACCCTCCAGTGGTCTGTAATGCCCTATATAAACACCCTCCAGTGGTCTGTAATGCCCTATATAAACACCCTCCAGTGGTCTGTAATGTCCTATATAAACACCCTCCAGTGGTCTGTAATGCCCTATATAAACACCCTCCAGTGGTCTGTAATGCCCTATATAAACACCCTCCAGTGGTCTGTAATGTCCTATATAAACACCCTCCAGTGGTCTGTAATGTCCTATATAAAGACCCTCCAGTGGTCTGTAATGTCCTATATAAACACCCTCCAGTGGTCTGTAATGTCCTATATAAACACCCTCCAGTGGTCTGTAATGTCCTATATAAACACCCTCCAGTGGTCTGTAATGTCCTATATAAACACCCTCAGTGGTCTGTAATGTGGTCTGTAATGTCCTATATAAACACCCTCCAGTGGTCTGTAATATCCTATATAAACACCCTCCAGTGGTCTGTAATGTCCTATATAAACACCCTCCAGTGGTCTGTAATGTCCTATATAAACACCCTCCAGTGGTCTGTAATGTCCTATATAAACACCCTCCAGTGGTCTGTAATGCCCTATATAAACACCCTCCAGTGGTCTGTAATGTCCTATATAAACACCCTCCAGTGGTCTGTAATGTCCTATATAGACACCCTCCAGTGGTCTGTAATGTCCTATATAAACACCTACCTCCAGTGGTCTGTAATGCCCTATATAAACACCCTCCAGTGGTCTGTAATGTCCTATATAAACACCCTCCAGTGGTCTGTAATGTCCTATATAAACACCCTCCAGTGGTCTGTAATGTCCTATATAAACACCCTCCAGTGGTCTGTAATGCTCTATATAAACACCCTCCAGTGGTCTGTAATGTCCTATATAAACACCCTCCAGTGGTCTGTAATGCCCTATATAAACACCCTCCAGTGGTCTGTAATGTCCTATATAAACACCCCCAGTGGTCTGTAATGTCCTATATAAAGACCCTACAGTGGTCTGTAATGCTCTATATAAACACCCTACAGTGGTCTGTAATGTCCTATATAAACACCCTCTAGTGGTCTGTAATGCCCTATATAAAGACCCTCCAGTGGTCTGTAATGTCCTATATAAACACCCTCCAGTGGTCTGTAATGTCCTATATAAACACCCTCCAGTGGTCTGTAATGCCTATATAAACACCCTACTGTAATGCTCTATATAAACACCCTCAGTGGTCTGTAATGTCCTATATAAACACCCTCCAGTGGTCTGTAATGTCCTATATAAACACCCTCCAGTGGTCTGTAATGTCCTATATAAACACCCTCCAGTGGTCTGTAATGTCCTATATAAACACCCTCCAGTGGTCTGTAATGCCCTATATAAACACCCTCCAGTGGTCTGTAATGTCCTATATAAACACCCTCCAGTGGTCTGTAATGCCCTATATAAACACCCTCCAGTGGTCTGTAATGTCCTATATAAACACCCTCCAGTGGTCTGTAATGTCCTATATAAACACCCTCCAGTGGTCTGTAATGTCCTATATAAACACCCTCCAGTGGTCTGTAATGTGGTCTGTAATGCCCTATATAAACACCCTCCAGTGGTCTGTAATGTCCTATATAAACACCCTCCAGTGGTCTGTAATGCCCTATATAAACACCCTCCAGTGGTCTGTAATGTCCTATATAAACACCCTCCAGTGGTCTGTAATGTCCTATATAAACACCCTCCAGTGGTCTGTAATGTCCTATATAAACACCCTCCAGTGGTCTGTAATGCCCTATATAAACACCCTCCAGTGGTCTGTAATGTCCTATATAAACACCCTCCAGTGGTCTGTAATGCCCTATATAAACACCCTCCAGTGGTCTGTAATGTCCTATATAAACACCCTCCAGTGGTCTGTAATGTCTTATATAAACACCCTCTAGTGGTCTGTAATGCCCTATATAAACACCCTCCAGTGGTCTGTAATGTCCTATATAAACACCCTCCAGTGGTCTGTAATGTCCTATATAAACACCCTCCAGTGGTCTGTAATGTCCTATATAAACACCCTCCAGTGGTCTGTAATGTCCTATATAAACACCCTCCAGTGGTCTGTAATGTCCTATATAAACACCCTCCAGTGGTCTGTAATGTCCTATATAAACACCCTACAGTGGTCTGTAATGTCCTATATAAACACCCTCCAGTGGTCTGTAATGCCCTATATAAACACCCTCAGTGGTCTGTAATGTGGTCTGTAATCCTCTATATAACCACCCTCCAGTGGTCTGTAATGCCCTATATAAACACCCTCCAGTGGTCTGTAATATGGTCTGTAATGCTCTATATAACCACCCTCCAGTGGTCTGTAATGCCCTATATAAAGACCCTCCAGTGGTCTGTAATGTTCTATATAAACACCCTCCAGTGGTCTGTAATGTCCTATATAAACACCCTCCAGTGGTCTGTAATGTGGTCTGTAATGCTCTATATAAACCACCCTCCAGTGGTCTGTAATGCCCTATATAAAGACCCTCCAGTGGTCTGTAATGTTCTATATAAACACCCTCCAGTGGTCTGTAATGCTCTATATAACCACCCTCCAGTGGTCTGTAATGCCCTATATAAAGACCCTCCAGTGGTCTGTAATGTTCTATATAAACACCCTCCAGTGGTCTGTAATGTCCTATATAAACACCCTCCAGTGGTCTGTAATGTCCTATATAAACACCCTCCAGTGGTCTGTAATGTCCTATATAAACACCATCCCCAGTGGTCTGTAATGTCCTATATAAACACCCTCCAGTGGTCTGTAATGCTCTATATAAACACCCTCCAGTGGTCTGTAATGTCCTATATAAACACCCTCCAGTGGTCTGTAATGTCCTATATAAACACCCTCCAGTGGTCTGTAATGCCCTATATAAACACCCTCCAGTGGTCTGTAATGTCCTATATAAACACCCTCCAGTGGTCTGTAATGTCCTATATAAACACCCTCCAGTGGTCTGTAATGTCCTATATAAACACCCTCCAGTGGTCTGTAATGTCCTATATAAACACCCTCCAGTGGTCTGTAATGTCCTATATAAACACCCTCCAGTGGTCTGTAATGTCCTATATAAACACCCTCCAGTGGTCTGTAATGTCCTATATAAACACCCTCCAGTGGTCTGTAATGCCCTATATAAACTGTACCCCTATCCAGTGGTCTGTAATGCCCTACATAAACACCCTCCAGTGGTCTGTAATGTCCTATATAAACACCCTCCAGTGGTCTGTAATGTCCTATATAAACACCCTCCAGTGGTCTGTAATGTCCTATATAAACACCCTCCAGTGGTCTGTAATGTCCTATATAAACACCCTCCAGTGGTCTGTAATGTCCTATATAAACACCCTCCAGTGGTCTGTAATGTCCTATATAAACACCCTACAGTGGTCTGTAATGTGGTCTGTAATGTCCTATATAAACACCCTCCAGTGGTCTGTAATATCCTATATAAACACCCTCCAGTGGTCTGTAATGTCCTATATAAACACCCTCCAGTGGTCTGTAATGTCCTATATAAACACCCTCCAGTGGTCTGTAATGTCCTATATAAACACCCTCCAGTGGTCTGTAATGCCCTATATAAACACCCTCCAGTGGTCTGTAATGTCCTATATAAACACCCTCCAGTGGTCTGTAATGTCCTATATAACACCCTCCAGTGGTCTGTAATGTCCTATATAAACACCCTCCAGTGGTCTGTAATGCCCTTTATAAACACCCTCCAGTGGTCTGTAATGTCCTATATAAACACCCTCCAGTGGTCTGTAATGTCCTATATAAACACCCTCCAGTGGTCTGTAATGCCCTATATAAACACCCTCCAGTGGTCTGTAATGTCCTATATAAACACCCTCCAGTGGTCTGTAATGTCCTATATAAACACCCTCCAGTGGTCTGTAATGCCCTATATAAACACCCTCCAGTGGTCTGTAATGTCCTATATAAACACCCTCCAGTGGTCTGTAATGTCCTATATAAACACCCTCCAGTGGTCTGTAATGCTCTATATAAACACCCTCCAGTGGTCTGTAATGTCCTATATAAACACCCTCCAGTGGTCTGTAATGTCCTATATAAACACCCTCCAGTGGTCTGTAATGTCCTATATAAACACCCCCAGTGGTCTGTAATGTCCTATATAAACACCCTACAGTGGTCTGTAATGCTCTATATAAACACCCTACAGTGGTCTGTAATGTCCTATATAAACACCCTCTAGTGGTCTGTAATGCCCTATATAAAGACCCTCCAGTGGTCTGTAATGTCCTATATAAACACCCTCCAGTGGTCTGTAATGTCCTATATAAACACCCTACAGTGGTCTGTAATGCTGTATATAAACACCCTACAGTGGTCTGTAATGTCCTATATAAACACCCTCCAGTGGTCTGTAATGTCCTATATAAACACCCTCCAGTGGTCTGTAATGTCCTATATAAACACCCTCCAGTGGTCTGTAATGTCCTATATAAACACCCTCCAGTGGTCTGTAATGCCCTATATAAACACCCTCCAGTGGTCTGTAATGTCCTATATAAACACCCTCCAGTGGTCTGTAATGTCCTATATAAACACCCTCCAGTGGTCTGTAATGTCCTATATAAACACCCTCCAGTGGTCTGTAATGTCCTATATAAACACCCTCCAGTGGTCTGTAATGCCCTATATAAACACCCTCCAGTGGTCTGTAATGTGGTCTGTAATGCCCTATATAAACACCCTCCAGTGGTCTGTAATGTCCTATATAAACACCCTCCAGTGGTCTGTAATGTCCTATATAAACACCCTCCAGTGGTCTGTAATGCCCTATATAAACACCCTCCAGTGGTCTGTAATGTCCTATATAAACACCCTCCAGTGGTCTGTAATGTCCTATATAAACACCCTCCAGTGGTCTGTAATGTCCTATATAAACACCCTCCAGTGGTCTGTAATGTCCTATATAAACACCCTCCAGTGGTCTGTAATGTCCTATATAAACACCCTCCAGTGGTCTGTAATGTCCTATATAAACACCCTCCAGTGGTCTGTAATGTCCTATATAAACACCCTCCAGTGGTCTGTAATGTCTTAAACAATCTGTTGTGTTTCCATCTCACTAGGATAAACAATCTGATCTGTTTCCATCTCACTAGGATAAACAATCTGTTGTGTTTCCATCTCACTAGGATAAACAATCTGTTTCCATCTCACTAGGATAAACAATCTGTTTCCATCTCACTAGGATAAACAATCTGATCTGTTTCCATCTCACTAGGATAAACAATCTGTTGTGTTTCCATCTCACTGGGATAAACAATCTGTTGTGTTTCCATCTCACTAGGATAAACAATCTGTTGTGTTTCCATCTCACTGGGATAAACAATCTGTGGTCTGTTTCCATCTCACTAGGATAAACAATCTGTGTGTTTCCATCTCACTGGGATAAACAATCTGTTGTGTTTCCATCTCACTAGGATAAACAATCTGTTGTGTTTCCATCTCACTAGGATAAACAATCTGTTTCCATCTCACTAGGATAAACAATCTGTTGTGTTTCCATCTCACTAGGATAAACAATCTGTTTCCATCTCACTAGTATAAACAATCTGTTTCCATCTCACTAGGATAAACAATCTGTTGTTTCCATCTCACTAGGATAAACAATCTGTTTCCATCTCACTAGGATAAACAATCTGTTTCCATCTCACTAGGATAAACAATCTGTTTCCATCTCACTAGGATAAACAATCTGTTCTGTTTCCATCTCACTAGGATAAACAATCTGTTTCCATCTCACTAGGATAAACAATCTGTTTCCATCTCACTAGGATAAACAATCTGTTGTGTTTCCATCTCACTAGGATAAACAATCTGTTTCCATCTCACTAGGATAAACAATCTGTTTCCATCTCACTAGGATAAACAATCTGTTGTGTTTCCATCTCACTAGGATAAACAATCTGTTGTGTTTCCATCTCACTAGGATAAACAATCTGTTGTGTTTCCATCTCACTAGGATAAACAATCTGTTTCCATCTCACTAGGATAAACAATCTGTTGTGTTTCCATCTCACTAGGATAAACAATCTGTTTCCATCTCACTAGGATAAACAATCTGTTTCCATCTCACTAGGATAAACAATCTGTTTCCATCTCACTAGGATAAACAATCTGTTTCCATCTCACTAGGATAAACAATCTGTTTCCATCTCACTAGGATAAACAATCTGTTGTGTTTCCATCTCACTAGGATAAACAATCTGTTTCCATCTCACTAGGATAAACAATCTGTTGTGTTTCCATCTCACTGGGATAAACAATCTGTTGTGTTTCCATCTCACTAGGATAAACAATCTGTTTCCATCTCACTAGGATAAACAATCTGTTTCCATCTCACTAGGATAAACAATCTGTTGTGTTTCCATCTCACTAGGATAAACAATCTGTTGTGTTTCCATCTCACTAGGATAAACAATCTGTTTCCATCTCACTAGGATAAACAATCTGTTTCCATCTCACTAGGATAAACAATCTGTTTCCATCTCACTAGGATAAACAATCTGTTGTGTTTCCATCTCACTAGGATAAACAATCTGATGTGTTTCCATCTCACTAGGATAAACAATCTGTTTCCATCTCACTAGGATAAACAATCTGTTTCCATCTCACTAGGATAAACAATCTGTTGTGTTTCCATCTCACTAGGATAAACAATCTGTTTCCATCTCACTAGGATAAACAATCTGATGTGTTTCCATCTCACTAGGATAAACAATCTGTTTCCATCTCACTAGGATAAACAATCTGTTTCCATCTCACTAGGATAAACAATCTGTTTCCATCTCACTAGGATAAACAATCTGTTTCCATCTCACTAGGATAAACAATCTGTTTCCATCTCACTAGGATAAACAATCTGTTTCCATCTCACTAGGATAAACAATCTGTTTCCATCTCACTAGGATAAACAATCTGTTTCCATCTCACTAGGATAAACAATCTGTTGTGTTTCCATCTCACTAGGATAAACAATCTGTTTCCATCTCACTAGGATAAACAATCTGTTTCCATCTCACTAGGATAAACAATCTGTTGTGTTTCCATCTCACTAGGATAAACAATCTGTTGTGTTTCCATCTCACTAGGATAAACAATCTGTTGTGTTTCCATCTCACTAGGATAAACAATCTGTTGTGTTTCCATCTCACTAGGATAAACAATCTGTTGTGTTTCCATCTCACTGGGATAAACAATCTGTTTCCATCTCACTAGGATAAACAATCTGTTTCCATCTCACTAGGATAAACAATCTGTTGTGTTTCCATCTCACTAGGATAAACAATCTGTTTCCATCTCACTAGGATAAACAATCTGTTTTCCATCTCACTAGGATAAACAATCTGTTTCCATCTCACTAGGATAAACAATCTGATCTGTTTCCATCTCACTAGGATAAACAATCTGATCTGTTTCCATCTCACTAGGATAAACAATCTGTTTCCATCTCACTAGGATAAACAATCTGTTTCCATCTCACTAGGATAAACAATCTGTTGTGTTTCCATCTCACTAGGATAAACAATCTGTTGTGTTTCCATCTCACTAGGATAAACAATCTGATCTGTTTCCATCTCACTAGGATAAACAATCTGTTGTGTTTCCATCTCACTAGGATAAACAATCTGTTTCCATCTCACTAGGATAAACAATCTGTTTCCATCTCACTAGGATAAACAATCTGTTGTGTTTCCATCTCACTAGGATAAACAATCTGTTGTGTTTCCATCTCACTAGGATAAACAATCTGTTGTGTTTCCATCTCACTAGGATAAACAATCTGTTGTGTTTCCATCTCACTAGGATAAACAATCTGTTGTGTTTCCATCTCACTGGGATAAACAATCTGTTGTGTTTCCATCTCACTAGGATAAACAATCTGTTGTGTTTCCATCTCACTGGGATAAACAATCTGTTTCCATCTCACTAGGATAAACAATCTGTTTCCATCTCACTAGGATAAACAATCTGTTGTGTTTCCATCTCACTAGGATAAACAATCTGTTGTGTTTCCATCTCACTAGGATAAACAATCTGTTTCCATCTCACTAGGATAAACAATCTGTTGTGTTTCCATCTCACTAGGATAAACAATCTGTTGTGTTTCCATCTCACTAGGATAAACAATCTGTTGTGTTTCCATCTCACTAGGATAAACAATCTGTTGTGTTTCCATCTCACTGGGATAAACAATCTGTTTCCATCTCACTAGGATAAACAATCTGTTTCCATCTCACTAGGATAAACAATCTGTTTCCATCTCACTAGGATAAACAATCTGTTTCCATCTCACTAGGATAAACAATCTGTTGTGTTTCCATCTCACTAGGATAAACAATCTGTTGTGTTTCCATCTCACTAGGATAAACAATCTGTTGTGTTTCCATCTCACCGCGGGTGATGTGGAGGTAAACCCAGGCCCTGCATGCCCCCAGGTACCCTCATTTGTTGACTTCTGTGATCGAAAAGTCTTGGTTTTATGCATGTCAACATCAGAAGCCTCCTCCCTAAGTTTGTTTTACTCACTGCTTTAGCACACTCTGCTAACCCTGATGTCCTTGCCGTGTCTGAATCCTGGCTCAGGAAGGCCACCAAAAATTCAGAGATTTCCATACCCAACTATAACATCTTCCGTCAAGATAGAACTGCCAAAGGGGGGAGTCGCAGTCTACTGCAGAGATAGCCTGCAAAGTAATGTCATACTTTCCAGGTCCATACCCAAACAGTTTGAACTACTAATTTTGAAAATTACTCTCTCCAGAAACAAGTCTATCACTGTTGCCGCCTGCTACCGACCCCGTCAGCTCCCAGCTGCGCCCTGGACACCATTTGTGAATTGATCGCCCCTCATCTAGCTTCAGAGTTTGTTCTGTTAGGTGACCTAAACTGGGATATGCTTAACACCCCGGCAGTCCTACAATCTAAGCTAGATGCCCTCAATCTCACTCAAATCATCAAGGAACCCACCAGGTACAACCCTAACTCTGTAAACAAGGGCACCCTCATAGACGTCATCCTGACCAACTGGCCCTCCTACCAGCCTGTTCAACCTCTCTTTCATATCGTCTGAGATCCCCAAGGATTGAAAGCTGCCGCAGTCATCCCCCTCTTCAAAGGGGGAGACACCCTGGACCCAAACTGCTATAGACCTATATCCATCCTGCCCTGCCTATCTAAGGTCTTCGAAAGCCAAGTCAACAAACAGGTCACTGACCATCTCGAATCCCACCGTACCTTCTCCGCTGTGCAATCTGGTTTCCGAGCCGGTCACGGGTGCACCTCAGCCACACTCAAGGTACTAAATGATATCATAACCGCCATCGATAAAAGACAGTACTGTGCAGCCGTCTTCATCGACCTCGCCAAGGCTTTCGACTCTGTCAATCACCAAATTCTTATCGGCAGACTCAACAGCCTCGGTTTTTCGGATGACTGCCTTGCCTGGTTCACCAATTACTTTGCAGACAGAGTTCAGTGTGTCAAATCAAAGGGCATGCTGTCCGGTCCTCTGGCAGTCTCTATGGGGTGCCACAGGGTTCAATTCTCGGGCCGACTCTTTTCTCTGTATATATCAATGATGTTGCTCTTGCTGCGGGCGATTCCCTGATCCACCTCTACGCAGACGACACCATTCTATATACTTTCGGCCCGTCATTGGACACTGTGCTATCCAACCTCCAAACGAGCTTCAATGCCATACAGCACTCCTTCCGTGGCCTCCAACTGCTCTTAAACGCGAGTAAAACCAAATGCATGCTTTTCAACCGATCGCTGCCTGCACCCGCATGCCCGACTAGCATCACCACCCTGGATGGTTCCAACCTTGAATATGTGGACATCTATAAGTACCTAGGTGTCTGGCTAGACTGCAAACTCTCCTTCCAGACTCACATCAAACATCTCCAATCAAAAATCAAATCCAGAGTCGGCTTTCTATTCCGCAACAAAGCCTCCTTCACTCACGCTGCCAAGCTTACCTAGTAAAACTGACTATCCTACCGATCCTCGACTTCGGCGATGTCATCTACAAAATGGCTTCCAACACTCTACTCAGCAAACTGGATGCAGTCTACCACAGTGCCATCCGTTTTGTCACTAAAGCACCTTATACCACCCACCACTGCGACTTGTATGCTCTAGTCGGCTGGCCCTCACTACATATTCGTCGCCAGACCCACTGGCTCCAGGTCATCTACAAGTCCATGCTAGGTAAAGCTCCGCCTTATCTCAGTTCACTGGTCACGATGGCAACACCCATCCGTAGCACGCGCTCCAGCAGGTGTATCTCACTGATCATCCCTAAAGCCAACACCTCATTTGGCCGCCTTTCGTTCCAGTACTCTGCTGCCTGTGACTGGAACGAATTGCAAAAATCGCTGAAGTTGGAGACTTTTATCTCCCTCTCCAACTTCAAACATCAGCTATCCGAGCAGCTAACCGATCGCTGCAGCTGTACATAGTCTATAGGTAAATAGCTCACCCTTTTTCACCTACCTCATTCCCATACTGTTTTTATACTGTTTTTATTTATTTACTTTTCTGCTCTTTTGCACACCAATATCTCTACCTGTACATGCCCATCTGATCATTTATCACTCGTGTTAATCTGCAAAATTGTATTATTCGCCTACCTCCTCATGCCTTTTGCACACATTGTATATAGACTGCCCATTTTTTCTACTGTGTTATTGACTTGCTAATTGTTTACTCCATGTGTAACTCTGTGTTGTCTGTTCACACTGCTATGCTTTATCTTGGCCAGGTCGCAGTTGCAAATGAGAACTTGTTCTCAACTAGCCTACCTGGTTAAATAAAGGTGAAATAAAAAATAAAAATAGGATAAACAATCTGATGTGTTTCCATCTCACTAGGATAAACAATCTGTTGTGTTTCCATCTCACTAGGATAAACAATCTGATGTGTTTCCATCTCACTAGGATAAACAATCTGTTTCCATCTCACTAGGATAAACAATCTGTTTCCATCTCACTAGGATAAACAATCTGTTGTGTTTCCATCTCACTAGGATAAACAATCTGTTGTGTTTCCATCTCACTAGGATAAACAATCTGTTGTGTTTCCATCTCACTAGGATAAACAATCTGTTGTGTTTCCATCTCACTGGGATAAACAATCTGTTGTGTTTCCATCTCACTGGGATAAACAATCTGTTTCCATCTCACTAGGATAAACAATCTGTTGTGTTTCCATCTCACTGGGATAAACAATCTGTTGTGTTTCCATCTCACTGGGATAAACAATCTGTTGTGTTTCCATCTCACTGGGATAAACAATCTGTTGTGTTTCCATCTCACTAGGATAAACAATCTGTTGTGTTTCCATCTCAATCTGTTGTGTTTCTCTCACTGGGATAAACAATCTGTTGTGTTTCCATCTCACTGGGATAAACAATCTGTTTCCATCTCACTAGGATAAACAATCTGTTTCCATCTCACTGGGATAAACAATCTGTTGTGTTTCCATCTCACTAGGATAAACAATCTGTTGTGTTTCCATCTCACTGGGATAAACAATCTGTTGTGTTTCCATCTCACTAGGATAAACAATCTGTTGTGTTTCCATCTCACTAGGATAAACAATCTGTTTCCATCTCACTGGGATAAACAATCTGTTTCCATCTCACTAGGATAAACAATCTGTTGTGTTTCCATCTCACTGGGATAAACAATCTGTTGTGTTTCCATCTCACTAGGATAAACAATCTGTTGTGTTTCCATCTCACTAGGATAAACAATCTGATGTGTTTCCATCTCACTAGGATAAACAATCTGTTGTGTTTCCATCTCACTAGGATAAACAATCTGTTTCCATCTCACTGGGATAAACAATCTGTTGTGTTTCCATCTCACTAGGATAAACTATCTGTTTCCATCTCACTAGGATAAACAATCTGTTGTGTTTCCATCTCACTGGGATAAACAATCTGATGTGTTTCCATCTCACTGGGATAAACAATCTGTTTCCATCTCACTAGGATAAACAATCTGTTTCCATCTCACTAGGATAAACAATCTGTTTCCATCTCACTGGGATAAACAATCTGTTTCCATCTCACTAGGATAAACAATCTGTTGTGTTTCCATCTCACTAGGATAAACAATCTGTTGTGTTTCCATCTCACTAGGATAAACAATCTGATGTGTTTCCATCTCACTAGGATAAACAATCTGTTTCCATCTCACTAGGATAAACAATCTGTTTCCATCTCACTAGGATAAACAATCTGTTGTGTTTCCATCTCACTAGGATAAACAATCTGTTTCCATCTCACTAGGATAAACAATCTGTTGTGTTTCCATCTCACTAGGATAAACAATCTGTTTCCATCTCACTAGGATAAACAATCTGATGTGTTTCCATCTCACTAGGATAAACAATCTGTTTCCATCTCACTGGGATAAACAATCTGTTTCCATCTCACTAGGATAAACAATCTGTTTCCATCTCACTAGGATAAACAATCTGTTTCCATCTCACTAGGATAAACAATCTGTTGTGTTTCCATCTCACTGGGATAAACAATCTGTTTCCATCTCACTAGGATAAACAATCTGTTTCCATCTCACTAGGATAAACAATCTGTTGTGTTTCCATCTCACTGGGATAAACAATCTGTTTCCATCTCACTAGGATAAACAATCTGTTTCCATCTCACTAGGATAAACAATCTGTTTCCATCTCACTAGGATAAACAATCTGATGTGTTTCCATCTCACTAGGATAAACAATCTGTTTCCATCTCACTAGGATAAACAATCTGTTTCCATCTCACTAGGATAAACAATCTGATGTGTTTCCATCTCACTAGGATAAACAATCTGTTTCCATCTCACTAGGATAAACAATCTGTTTCCATCTCACTAGGATAAACAATCTGTTGTGTTTCCATCTCACTAGGATAAACAATCTGTTTCCATCTCACTAGGATAAACAATCTGTTGTGTTTCCATCTCACTAGGATAAACAATCTGTTTCCATCTCACTAGGATAAACAATCTGTTTCCATCTCACTAGGATAAACAATCTGTTTCCATCTCACTAGGATAAACAATCTGTTTCCATCTCACTAGGATAAACAATCTGTTGTGTTTCCATCTCACTAGGATAAACAATCTGATGTGTTTCCATCTCACTAGGATAAACAATCTGTTTCCATCTCACTAGGATAAACAATCTGTTTCCATCTCACTAGGATAAACAATCTGTTGTGTTTCCATCTCACTAGGATAAACAATCTGTTGTGTTTCCATCTCACTAGGATAAACAATCTGTTTCCATCTCACTAGGATACACAATCTGTTGTGTTTCCATCTCACTAGGATAAACAATCTGTTTCCATCTCACTAGGATGAACAATCTGATCTGTTTCCATCTCACTAGGATAAACAATCTGTTTCCATCTCACTAGGATAAACAATCTGTTTCCATCTCACTAGGATAAACAATCTGTTGTGTTTCCATCTCACTAGGATAAACAATCTGTTGTGTTTCCATCTCACTAGGATAAACAATCTGTTTCCATCTCACTAGGATAAACAATCTGTTTCCATCTCACTAGGATAAACAATCTGTTGTGTTTCCATCTCACTAGGATAAACAATCTGTTTCCATCTCACTAGGATAAACAATCTGTTTCCATCTCACTAGGATAAACAATCTGATCTGTTTCCATCTCACTAGGATAAACAATCTGTTTCCATCTCACTAGGATAAACAATCTGTTTCCATCTCACTAGGATAAACAATCTGTTTCCATCTCACTAGGATAAACAATCTGTTTCCATCTCACTAGGATAAACAATCTGTTTCCATCTCACTAGGATAAACAATCTGATGTGTTTCCATCTCACTAGGATAAACAATCTGTTGTGTTTCCATCTCACTGGGATAAACAATCTGTTTCCATCTCACTAGGATAAACAATCTGTTGTGTTTCCATCTCACTGGGATAAACAATCTGTTTCCATCTCACTAGGATAAACAATCTGTTTCCATCTCACTAGGATAAACAATCTGTTGTGTTTCCATCTCACTGGGATAAACAATCTGTTTCCATCTCACTGGGATAAACAATCTGTTTCCATCTCACTAGGATAAACAATCTGTTTCCATCTCACTAGGATAAACAATCTGTTTCCATCTCACTAGGATAAACAATCTGTTGTGTTTCCATCTCACTAGGATAAACAATCTGTTTCCATCTCACTAGGATAAACAATCTGTTTCCATCTCACTAGGATAAACAATCTGTTGTGTTTCCATCTCACTAGGATAAACAATCTGATGTGTTTCCATCTCACTAGGATAAACAATCTGTTGTGTTTCCATCTCACTAGGATAAACAATCTGTTTCCATCTCACTAGGATAAACAATCTGTTTCCATCTCACTAGGATAAACAATCTGTTTCCATCTCACTAGGATAAACAATCTGTTTCCATCTCACTAGGATAAACAATCTGTTGTGTTTCCATCTCACTAGGATAAACAATCTGTTTCCATCTCACTAGGATAAACAATCTGTTTCCATCTCACTAGGATAAACAATCTGTTGTGTTTCCATCTCACTAGGATAAACAATCTGTTTCCATCTCACTAGGATAAACAATCTGTTTCCATCTCACTAGGATAAACAATCTGTTTCCATCTCACTAGGATAAACAATCTGTTTCCATCTCACTAGGATAAACAATCTGTTTCCATCTCACTAGGATAAACAATCTGTTTCCATCTCACTAGGATAAACAATCTGTTGTGTTTCCATCTCACTAGGATAAACAATCTGTTTCCATCTCACTAGGATAAACAATCTGTTGTGTTTCCATCTCACTAGGATAAACAATCTGTTTCCATCTCACTAGGATAAACAATCTGTTGTGTTTCCATCTCACTAGGATAAACAATCTGTTTCCATCTCACTAGGATAAACAATCTGTTGTGTTTCCATCTCACTAGGATAAACAATCTGTTTCCATCTCACTAGGATAAACAATCTGTTGTGTTTCCATCTCACTAGGATAAACAATCTGTTGTGTTTCCATCTCACTAGGATAAACAATCTGTTTCCATCTCACTAGGATAAACAATCTGTTGTGTTTCCATCTCACTAGGATAAACAATCTGTTTCCATCTCACTAGGATAAACAATCTGTTTCCATCTCACTAGGATAAACAATCTGTTGTGTTTCCATCTCACTAGGATAAACAATCTGTTTCCATCTCACTAGGATAAACAATCTGTTGTTTCCATCTCACTAGGATAAACAATCTGTTGTGTTTCCATCTCACTAGGATAAACAATCTGTTGTGTTTCCATCTCACTAGGATAAACAATCTGTGTGTTTCCATCTCACTAGGATAAACAATCTGATGTGTTTCCATCTCACTAGGATAAACAATCTGTTGTGTTTCCATCTCACTAGGATAAACAATCTGTTGTGTTTCCATCTCACTAGGATAAACAATCTGTTGTGTTTCCATCTCACTAGGATAAACAATCTGTTGTTTCCATCTCACTAGGATTTCCATCTCACTGGGATAAACAATCTGTTGTGTTTCCATCTCACTAGGATAAACAATCTGTTGTGTTTCCATCTCACTAGGATAAACAATCTGTTGTGTTTCCATCTCACTAGGATAAACAATCTGTTGTGTTTCCATCTCACTAGGATAAACAATCTGTTGTGTTTCCATCTCACTAGGATAAACAATCTGTTGTGTTTCCATCTCACTAGGATAAACAATCTGTTGTGTTTCCATCTCACTAGGATAAACAATCTGTTGTGTTTCCATCTCACTAGGATAAACAATCTGTTTCCATCTCACTAGGATAAACAATCTGATGTGTTTCCATCTCACTAGGATAAACAATCTGTTTCCATCTCACTAGGATAAACAATCTGTTGTGTTTCCATCTCACTAGGATAAACAATCTGTTTCCATCTCACTAGGATAAACAATCTGTTTCCATCTCACTAGGATAAACAATCTGTTTCCATCTCACTAGGATAAACAATCTGTTGTGTTTCCATCTCACTAGGATAAACAATCTGTTTCCATCTCACTAGGATAAACAATCTGTTTCCATCTCACTAGGATAAACAATCTGTTTCCATCTCACTAGGATAAACAATCTGTTTCCATCTCACTAGGATAAACAATCTGTTTCCATCTCACTAGGATAAACAATCTGTTGTGTTTCCATCTCACTAGGATAAACAATCTGTTTCCATCTCACTAGGATAAACAATCTGTTTCCATCTCACTAGGATAAACAATCTGTTTCCATCTCACTAGGATAAACAATCTGTTTCCATCTCACTAGGATAAACAATCTGTTTCCATCTCACTAGGATAAACAATCTGTTTCCATCTCACTAGGATAAACAATCTGTTGTGTTTCCATCTCACTAGGATAAACAATCTGTTGTGTTTCCATCTCACTAGGATAAACAATCTGTTGTGTTTCCATCTCACTAGGATAAACAATCTGTTTCCATCTCACTAGGATAAACAATCTGTTTCCATCTCACTAGGATAAACAATCTGTTTCCATCTCACTAGGATAAACAATCTCCATCTCACTGGGATAAACAATCTGTTGTGTTTCCATCTCACTAGGATAAACAATCTGTTTCCATCTCACTAGGATAAACAATCTGTTTCCATCTCACTAGGATAAACAATCTGATGTGTTTCCATCTCACTAGGATAAACAATCTGTTTCCATCTCACTAGGATAAACAATCTGTTTCCATCTCACTGGGATAAACAATCTGTTTCCATCTCACTAGGATAAACAATCTGTTTCCATCTCACTAGGATAAACAATCTGATGTGTTTCCATCTCACTAGGATAAACAATCTGTTGTGTTTCCATCTCACTAGGATAAACAATCTGTTTCCATCTCACTAGGATAAACAATCTGTTTCCATCTCACTAGGATAAACAATCTGTTTCCATCTCACTAGGATAAACAATCTGTTTCCATCTCACTAGGATAAACAATCTGTTTCCATCTCACTAGGATAAACAATCTGTTTCCATCTCACTAGGATAAACAATCTGTTTCCATCTCACTAGGATAAACAATCTGTTGTGTTTCCATCTCACTAGGATAAACAATCTGTTTCCATCTCACTGGGATAAACAATCTGTTGTGTTTCCATCTCACTAGGATAAACAATCTGTTTCCATCTCACTAGGATAAACAATCTGGATAAACAATGTGTGTTTCCATCTCACTAGGATAAACAATCTGTTTCCATCTCACTAGGATAAACAATCTGATGTGTTTCCATCTCACTAGGATAAACAATCTGTTGTGTTTCCATCTCACTAGGATAAACAATCTGTTTCCATCTCACTAGGATAAACAATCTGTTGTGTTTCCATCTCACTAGGATAAACAATCTGTTTCCATCTCACTAGGATAAACAATCTGATGTGTTTCCATCTCACTAGGATAAACAATCTGTTGTGTTTCCATCTCACTAGGATAAACAATCTGTTTCCATCTCACTAGGATAAACAATCTGATGTGTTTCCATCTCACTAGGATAAACAATCTGTTTCCATCTCACTAGGATAAACAATCTGTTTCCATCTCACTAGGATAAACAATCTGTTGTGTTTCCATCTCACTAGGATAAACAATCTGTTTCCATCTCACTAGGATAAACAATCTGATGTGTTTCCATCTCACTAGGATAAACAATCTGTTGTGTTTCCATCTCACTAGGATAAACAATCTGTTGTGTTTCCATCTCACTAGGATAAACAATCTGTTTCCATCTCACTAGGATAAACAATCTGTTGTGTTTCCATCTCACTAGGATAAACAATCTGTTGTAAACAATCTGTTTCCATCTCACTAGGATAAACAATCTGTTGTGTTTCCATCTCACTAGGATAAACAATCTGTTGTGTTTCCATCTCACTAGGATAAACAATCTGTTGTGTTTCCATCTCACTAGGATAAACAATCTGTTGTGTTTCCATCTCACTAGGATAAACAATCTGATGTGTTTCCATCTCACTAGGATAAACAATCTGTTGTAAACAATCTGTTTCCATCTCACTAGGATAAACAATCTGTTGTAAACAATCTGTTTCCATCTCACTAGGATAAACAATCTGTTTCCATCTCACTAGGATAAACAATCTGTTTCCATCTCACTAGGATAAACAATCTGTTTCCATCTCACTAGGATAAACAATCTGTTTCCATCTCACTAGGATAAACAATCTGTTGTGTTTCCATCTCACTAGGATAAACAATCTGTTTCCATCTCACTAGGATAAACAATCTGTTTCCATCTCACTAGGATAAACAATCTGTTTCCATCTCACTAGGATAAACAATCTGATGTGTTTCCATCTCACTAGGATAAACAATCTGTTTCCATCTCATCTCAGGATAAACAATCTGTGTTTCCATCTCACTAGTAAACAATCTGTTTCCATCTCACTAGGATAAACAATCTGTTTCCATCTCACTAGGATAAACAATCTGTTTCCATCTCACTAGGATAAACAATCTGTTTCCATCTCACTAGGATAAACAATGTGTTTCCATCTCACTAGGATAAACAATAGGTTTCCATCTCAATAAACAATCTGTTTCCATCTCACTAGGATAAACAATCTGTTGTGTTTCCATCTCACTGGGATAAACAATCTGTTTCCATCTCACTAGGATAAACAATCTGTTTCCATCTCACTAGGATAAACAATCTGTTTCCATCTCACTAGGATAAACAATCTGTTTCCATCTCACTAGGATAAACAATCTGATCTGTTTCCATCTCACTAGGATAAACAATCTGATCTGTTTCCATCTCACTAGGATAAACAATCTGTTTCCATCTCACTAGGATAAACAATCTGTTTCCATCTCACTAGGATAAACAATCTGTTGTGTTTCCATCTCACTAGGATAAACAATCTGTTGTGTTTCCATCTCACTAGGATAAACAATCTGATCTGTTTCCATCTCACTAGGATAAACAATCTGATGTGTTTCCATCTCACTGGGATAAACAATCTGATGTGTTTCCATCTCACTAGGATAAACAATCTGTTTCCATCTCACTAGGATAAACAATCTGTTTCCATCTCACTAGGATAAACAATCTGTTTCCATCTCACTAGGATAAAAACAATCTGTTTCCATCTCACTAGGATAAACAATCTGATGTGTTTCCATCTCACTAGGATAAACAATCTGTTTCCATCTCACTAGGATAAACAATCTGTTTCCATCTCACTAGGATAAACAATCTGTTTCTGTTTCCATCTCACTAGGATAAACAATCTGTTTCCATCTCACTAGGATAAACAATCTGATGTGTTTCCATCTCACTGGGATAAACAATCTGTTGTGTTTCCATCTCACTAGGATAAACAATCTGTTGTGTTTCCATCTCACTAGGATAAACAATCTGTTTCCATCTCACTAGGATAAACAATCTGTTTCCATCTCACTAGGATAAACAATCTGTTGTGTTTCCATCTCACTAGGATAAACAATCTGTTTCCATCTCACTAGGATAAACAATCTGTTTCCATCTCACTAGGATAAACAATCTGTTGTGTTTCCATCTCACTAGGATAAACAATCTGTTTCCATCTCACTAGGATAAACAATCTGTTGTGTTTCCATCTCACTAGGATAAACAATCTGTTGTGTTTCCATCTCACTAGGATAAACAATCTGTTTCCATCTCACTAGGATAAACAATCTGTTGTGTTTCCATCTCACTAGGATAAACAATCTGTTTCCATCTCACTAGGATAAACAATCTGATGTGTTTCCATCTCACTAGGATAAACAATCTGTTTCCATCTCACTAGAATAAACAATCTGTTCTGTTTCCATCTCACTAGGATAAACAATCTGATCTGTTTCCATCTCACTAGGATAAACAATCTGATCTGTTTCCATCTCACTAGGATAAACAATCTGTTGTGTTTCCATCTCACTAGGATAAACAATCTGTTTCCATCTCACTAGGATAAACAATCTGATGTGTTTCCATCTCACTGGGATAAACAATCTGATCTGTTTCCATCTCACTAGGATAAACAATCTGTTTCCATCTCACTAGGATAAACAATCTGTTGTGTTTCCATCTCACTAGGATAAACAATCTGATGTGTTTCCATCTCACTAGGATAAACAATCTGTTTCCATCTCACTAGGATAAACAATCTGTTTCCATCTCACTAGGATAAACAATCTGTTTCCATCTCACTAGGATAAACAATCTGTTTCCATCTCACTAGGATAAACAATCTGATGTGTTTCCATCTCACTAGGATAAACAATCTGTTTCCATCTCACTAGGATAAACAATCTGTTGTGTTTCCATCTCACTGGGATAAACAATCTGTTTCCATCTCACTAGGATAAACAATCTGTTGTGTTTCCATCTCACTGGGATAAACAATCTGATGTGTTTCCATCTCACTGGGATAAACAATCTGTTTCCATCTCACTGGGATAAACAATCTGTTTCCATCTCACTAGGATAAACAATCTGATGTGTTTCCATCTCACTGGGATAAACAATCTGTTTCCATCTCACTGGGATAAACAATCTGTTTCCATCTCACTGGGATAAACAATCTGTTTCCATCTCACTAGGATAAACAATCTGTTTCCATCTCACTAGGATAAACAATCTGTTTCCATCTCACTAGGATAAACAATCTGTTGTGTTTCCATCTCACTAGGATAAACAATCTGTTGTGTTTCCATCTCACTAGGATAAACAATCTGTTGTGTTTCCATCTCACTAGGATAAACAATCTGTTTCCATCTCACTAGGATAAACAATCTGTTTCCATCTCACTAGGATAAACAATCTGTTGTGTTTCCATCTCACTAGGATAAACAATCTGTTGTGTTTCCATCTCACTAGGATAAACAATCTGTTGTGTTTCCATCTCACTAGGATAAACAATCTGTTTCCATCTCACTAGGATAAACAATCTGTTGTGTTTCCATCTCACTAGGATAAACAATCTGTTTCCATCTCACTAGGATAAACAATCTGTTTCCATCTCACTAGGATAAACAATCTGTTGTGTTTCCAGCCCATGTGCTTCCAGCTCACTAGGAGAAAAACAATGCATATTAACAAGCATTTTATGAAGTGCTGTAAAAACAGGTTGTAATAAAGCAAAGCGCTGGTCCTGGGCAGATGCATGTCACTGATCTAAATCACACAGAGAAGCTGGCAGCCATTCCTTGACAAAACACTCCCCTTATTTACACGCTTCACAGTAACCTAATAACCCGACGCAAATGTGGAAAAGAGGAATAAGGGGGGAAATAATTAGCATATTAATCTTTTTCATAGCATCATCTTTCAGGTCCAGGAGACTGCGCTGTCATTGAAATCTAAATGCTTCTCTTGCATTAGACTTCCTTCTGGATGGGTCAATTGTTCCATAATAAAAGGAGAGAAGGTGTACTTCACGCAGGAGATTTATGTTTGCCATTTGTTCATATTCATGTGCTATTGAATAGCCTCGATTCACATGGTGATGGTAGCTCATATCAGCTGCTCTGCAGGCCCACAGATCACTTACCGCCAGCAATGAATTTCATTTGCAGGACAAAAAAAACCGAGGAGAAATTAGCTCCAACAGTTTATTGATTTTTGTTGAAGAGAAGCCTGTATAACAGCTCTATTGCCCTCATAATGATTAGTGACAAAAGTTTAATTAAGCAATTATAAAGCCAATAGTAGAGCTGTCTGGTTTGCTTAGCTTGAGCCTGTTTAGGACTTATCACATCACAGCAGCTGGAATGTGCTTGAAGAGATTAATGCTGCCCGAACACAGATGCCCACTTTAATACGTTCCGTGATGCCGTCTCAATGAAGTTCACAACACAACGCTTCCCTTTATCGAATTACAAGTCTGCTTTTCATGAATATGGAGAAAGAGAAAAAAAAATCCCTCTATGGCTTCAAGGTGTAATTATAAAGACATACAACAGAAGGACAGACAATAGTGTTTTAGTAATCTGGCTGTATGAAATATGCATGATATTGTGGTGGTGGATAAAGAGAGGAGGTGTTCTAAGAGGATTTCCCATCGACAGCGACTCAGACAATTGGTGGATATTTCTGAACGTTGTTTTATTTGATTCCTCTTGTCTGTTTGTTTTCTTCCTTTCTCTGAAATTGATTAGATTATCGTCCTCTCGCACGCTTCCAGAAATATGCACGAGGTTGTGGGTCCAAACTTTGGACTAAAGTTGCTTTAATATGTCTTGCATGTGATCTGTATGACTGAAGATAGATCATTGTTTTCAGGAAAATACAATTTTATTCTAAATTAATATTCGTCTACCTATCTGCCAGCGCAAAACAGGATAGGTATATATGAATATTCTGAATTAATATTCTGAGGTAATATTCTGAGGTAATATTCTGAGGTAATATTCTGAGGTAATATTCTGAGGTGATATTCTGAGGTGATATTCTGAGGTGATATTCTGAGGTGATATTCTGAGGTAATATTCTGAGGTAATATTCTGAGGTAATATTCTGAGGTAATATTCTGAGGTAATATTCTGAGGTAATATTCTGAGGTAATATTCTGAGGTATATTCTGAATATTCTGAGGTAATATTCTGAATATTCTGGGTAATATTCTGAGGTAAAAATTCTGGGTAAATATTCTGGTTAAATATTCTGGGTAAATATTCTGGGTAAATATTCTGGGTAAATATTCTGGGTAAATATTCTGGGTAAATATTCTGGGTAAATAAACAATGAAATAAATTGAGTGAAATATACCCACATTAAATATTCCCGAAATATATACTATATTCCAAGGTTAAACACATGGTATGATACTTTTCTACAGTCCAGTGTATTATATAGAACATACGGTATATTAAAGGTATGTTTGGATTCTACTCTACAGTGCATTAGAAAATACATTATAACTAAAACACACTCAAAGAGTATGTTTGGGTTAAATTCTATAATCCGGTGTATTCTGGGAGGTAATTAGGAAGTAAAACCTGTTGAGGACCATGATCACATTAGTTGTTTTAATTGGTTGTAAATCAGGTAGTGTCACTATTGACATGACTCCTCCAGTCTGAGGAAAGCCTTTCAAGCTGGGGGCTCTAGAAGAGGACAGTAAACACAGGGACAGACAAACATGTAGGGAGTGAAGGATTTACTGAAGCTAAATGTCCTCAGTCAGTCCTCATGAAGTGAAGGATTTACTGAAGCTAAATGTCCTCAGTCAGTCCTCATGTAGTGAAGGATTTACTGAAGCTAAATGTCCTCAGTCAGTCCTCATGTAGTGAAGGATTTACTGAAGCTAAATGTCCTCAGTCAGTCCTCATGTAGTGAAGGATTTACTGAAGCTAAATGTCCTCAGTCAGTCCTCATGTAGTGAAGGATTTACTGAAGCTAAATGTCCTCAGTCAGTCCTCATGTAGTGAAGGATTTACTGAAGCTAAATGTCCTCAGTCAGTCCTCATGGAGTGAAGGATTTACTGAAGCTAAATGTCCTCAGTCAGTCCTCATGAAGTGAAGGATTTACTGAAGCTAAATGTCCTCAGTCAGTCCTCATGAAGTGAAGGATTTACTGAAGCTAAATGTCCTCAGTCAGTCCTCATGTAGTGAAGGATTTACTGAAGCTAAATGTCCTCAGTCAGTCCTCATGTAGTGAAGGATTTACTGAAGCTAAATGTCCTCAGTCAGTCCAAATGAAGTGAAGGATTTACTGAAGCTAAATGTCCTCAGTCAGTCCTCATGTAGTGAAGGATTTACTGAAGCTAAATGTCCTCAGTCAGTCCTCAATGAAGTGAAGGATTTACTGAAGCTAAATGTCCTCAGTCAGTCCTCATGGAGTGAAGGATTTACTGAAGCTAAATGTCCTCAGTCAGTCCTCATGTAGTGAAGGCTTTACTGAAGCTAAATGTCCTCTGTCAGTCCTCATGTAGTGAAGGATTTACTGAAGCTAAATGTCCTCAGTCAGTCCTCATGTAGTGAAGGCTTTACTGACGCTAAATGTCCTCAGTCAGTCCTCATGTAGTGAAGGATTTACTGAAGCTAAATGTCCTCAGTCAGTCCTCATGTAGTGAAGGATTTACTGAAGCTAAATGTTAGTTATACATACACAGTCAGACCTCATGAAGCGGAGGCGATCCTGAAGTTATACATACATACATATATATTATATATTTTTCTTCCCAATTTAGTGATATCCACTTAGTAGTTACAGTTTTGGCCGATTGCTGCAGCTCCCGTATGGACTCGGGAGAGGCGAAGGTCGAGAGCCATGCGTCCTCCGAAACACTACTCTGCCAAGCTGGGCTGCTTCTGGAACCCGCTGCTCTTTAACCCGGAAGCCATTCGCACCAATGTGTCGGAGGAAACAACGTACAACTTGCGACACGAGTCAACGGGCAATACGCAAAGCCCACCACCAGGAGTCGCTAGAGCACGCCAAGCACTTCCCACCCGACCCAACCCCTCCCCTAATCCGGACAATGCTGGGCCAATTGAGCACAGCAACATGGGTCTCCCAGTACTAAATGAACACAACGTTGGGCTGCTGTCACAGTACTAACATCAACACAACGTTGGGCTGCTGTTAACACAACGTTGGGCTGCTGTCACAGTACTAAATGAACACAACGTTGTGCTGCTGTCACAGTACTAACATGAACACAACGTTGGGCTGCTGTTAACACAACGTTGGGCTGCTGTCACAGTACTAATGTTAACACAACGTTGGGCTGCTGTCACAGTACTAACATCAACACAACGTTGGGCTGCTGTCACAGTACTAACATCAACACAACGTTGGGCTGCTGTCACAGTACTAATGTTAACACAACGTTGGGCTGCTGTCACAGTACTAACATCAACACAACGTTGGGCTGCTGTCACAGTACTAACATGAACACAACGTTGGGCTGCTGTCACAGTACTAACATGAACACAACGTTGGGCTGCTGTTAACACAACGTTGGGCTGCTGTCACAGTACTAACATCAACACAACGTTGGGCTGCTGTTAACACAACGTTGGGCTGCTGTCACAGTACTAATGTCAACACAACGTTGGGCTGCTGTCACAGTACTAACATCAACACAACGTTGGGCTGCTGTCACAGTACTAATGTTAACACAACGTTGGGCTGCTGTCACAGTACTAACATGAACACAACGTTGGGCTGCTGTCACAGTACTAATGTTAACACAACGTTGGGCTGCTGTCACAGTACTAACATCAACACAACGTTGGGCTGCTGTCACAGTACTAACATGAACACAACGTTGGGCTGCTGTCACAGTACTAAAATGAACACAACGTTGGGCTGCTGTTAACACAACGTTGGGCTGCTGTCACAGTACTAACATCAACACAACATTGGGCTGCTGTCACAGTACTAATGTTAACACAACGTTGGGCTGCTGTCACAGTACTAACATCAACACAACGTTGGGCTGCTGTCACAGTACTAATGTTAACACAACGTTGGGCTGCTGTCACAGTACTAATGTTAACACAACGTTGGGCTGCTGTCACAGTACTAACATCAACACAACGTTGGGCTGCTGTCACAGTACTAATGTTAACACAACGTTGGGCTGCTGTCACAGTACTAACATGAACACAACGTTGGGCTGCTGTCACAGTACTAATGTTAACACAACGTTGGGCTGCTGTCACAGTACTAACATCAACACAACGTTGGGCTGCTGTCACAGTACTAACATGAACACAACGTTGGGCTGCTGTCACAGTACTAAAATGAACACAACGTTGGGCTGCTGTTAACACAACGTTGGGCTGCTGTCACAGTACTAACATCAACACAACATTGGGCTGCTGTTAACACAACGTTGGGCTGCTGTCACAGTACTAATGTTAACACAACGTTGGGCTGCTGTCACAGTACTAACATCAACACAACGTTGGGCTGCTGTCACAGTACTAATGTTAACACAACGTTGGGCTGCTGTCACAGTACTAATGTTAACACAACGTTGGGCTGCTGTCACAGTACTAATGTTAACACAACGTTGGGCTGCTGTCACAGTACTAATGTTAACACAACGTTGGGATGCTGTCACAGTACTAACATCCACACAACGTTGGGCTGCTGTCACAGTACTAACATCCACACAACGTTGGGCTGCTGTCACAGTACTAATGTTAACACAACGTTGGGCTGCTGTCACAGTACTAACATCCACACAACGTTGGGCTGCTGTCACAGTACTAATGTTAACACAACCTTGGGCTGCTGTCACAGTACTAATCCTGTTAAAATACACAGATGCCACAACTATCCAGAATGTATTTCTATCTATGGAAATAAAACTCTTACAATTCAGGAATCTTAGAAGGCTCTGGGAAATGTTTTACACAGGCTATGATTTTGCAGATCTTTGCTCTACATATTGAAGTGCAGATTAATTTAATATCATAGAATATGTCTTCTTGACTCGTCACCAAACTGAGCCCTTTAAATGCATTTACATGGGTTCCCAATCCAGAACTGTCATCCTAACAGATAATGCCGTGAGCACCATGAGACGTTCTGAGACCTGTTCTAAATATGTCTTGTGCTGTTTGTGGATATTGTGTTATTTAGTGAACAGCGTACACACTTCTACCATGAATAATCCTCTGGCTTTACAGAGGTCCAAACCCACCCGTAGAGCCACTAGAAGAAGACTGATCATCTCAAGACAGAAATATTTCACTGGTTTGTATGAGGCACACAGTATTCACGTTTATGTTCAGCAAGAAAAAAAACATTATAATGTAAACTTGTCACCGGAGCACCTAAAATAACCCATTTTATCAACGATCATGAATGGTAGAAATCAAATCAGATAAACTGTTATTGGTCACATACACATGTTTAGCAGATGTTATCACGAGGGCAGCGAAAACGCTTGTGTTTCTCGCTCCAACAGTACAGTGACAGTGTTCCACTGAATGATTTCTCCAATAGAGTCACTGTTCTCTTCTCCTTCACAGTCAGTCTACTGTAGAGGCTATAACGGTACAGTGTTAATCCACCCAGTCTGCTCTCTGAAGGTCAAGGTCACTAGGGGTCACCTCTACTGTCCTGTCTCAGCTGGAGCAGTCATGGAGAAGCAGCCAAGACGTCCCCATGTTGTTACGGCCTGGCGCTCCCTGTCCCCCCTCCTCTGTTCCCTGCCTGCTGGAGGAGGCTCTGTGTCCCCTGCTAGACAATGGAATGACATGCTGAAGGTGGCTCTGCATCTGGCAGCATATCTAACCAGGCCTGCCACATCACAGCAACGTGTTCCACTGCCAGACTGCTGGCTAATTAAGGAGATGTTGGATGACCATCAGTGATGTCTGTCCGTGGGCCAGGTATAGCTGTGCCCTGCTCCCCCCAACCTCTCCTCTGCCCCCTGCCGCTTCCTCCTCCCCCATCCTCACCCACTGGCATAGCGCAATTTCACGCAGCTAGCCCCCACAGTTTTAAAGTACATTTCCTGTCATTCTAAACATTTATGACGTGTTCGTATGCTATCTGGGTGGTCCAAAACATTTTTGAGGGGGGCTCTGCGGGGGTGTATGCTGCGCCAGTGTCCCCCCCCTCCCCCTTTCTCCCACACAGTCATCCCTTGGAAGAGGAATGACCAGTGAACCCTCCAGTGTCCCCCTCCCCCCTCCCCCTTTCTCCCACACAGTCTTCCCTTGGAAGAGGAATGACCAGTGAACCCTCCAGTGTCCCCCCCCCTCCCCCTTTCTCCCACACAGTCTTCCCTTGGAAGAGGAATGACCAGTGAACCCTCCAGTCCCCCCCCTCCCCTTTCTCCCACACAGTCTTCCCTTGGAAGAGGAATGACCAGTGAACCCTCCAGTGTCCCCCTCCCCCCCCTCCTCCCCCCCCCTTTCTCCCACACAGTCTTCCCTTGGAAGAGGAATGACCAGTGAACCCTCCAGTGTCCCCCTCCTCCCCCCCTTTCTCCCACACAGTCTTCCCTTGGAAGAGGAATGACCAGTGAACCCTCCAGCCCCCCTCCTCCCCCTTTCTCCCACACAGTCTTCCCTTGGAAGAGGAATGACCAAGTGAACCCTCCAGCCCCCCCTCCCCCCTTTCTCCCACACAGTCTTCCCTTGGAAGAGGAATGACCAGTGAACCCTCCCCCCTCCCCCCCTCCCCCTTTCTCCCACACAGTCTTCCCTTGGAAGAGGAATGACCAGTGAACCTTCCCTCCAGCCCTCCAGCCCCCCTCCTCCCCTTTCTCCCACACAGTCTTCCCTTGGAAGAGGAATGACCAAGTGAACCCTCCAGCCTCCCCCCCTCCTCCCCCTTTCTCCCACACAGTCTTCCCTTGGAAGAGGAATGACCAGTGAACCCTCCAGCCCTCCCCCTCCTCCCCCTTTCTCCCACACAGTCTTCCCTTGGAAGAGGAATGACCAAGTGAACCCTCCAGTGTGTCCCCCCCTCCCCCTCCTCCCCCTTTCTCCCACACAGTCTTCCCTTGGAAGAGGAATGACCAGTGAACCCTCCAGCCTCCCCCCCTCCCCTTTCTCCCACACAGTCTTCCCTTGGAAGAGGAATGTCCAAGTGAACCCTCCAGTGTGTCCCCCTCCTCCCCCTCCTCCCCTTTCTCCCACACAGTCTTCCCTTGGAAGAGGAATGACCAGTGAACCCTCCAGCCTCCCCCCTCCTCCCCCTTTCTCCCACACAGTCTTCTCTTGGAAGAGGAATGTCCAGTGAACCCTCCAGCCCCCTCCTCCCCCTCCTCCCCCTTTCTCCCACACAGTCTTCTCTTGGAAGAGGAATGTCCAAGTGAACCCTCCAGGGACCTCATAATGCCACAGATTTTTTTTCCCAAACAAAAGATATTCCTGCTGGATTTATTCAAACAATTGTAAATGCTGTTGGTGTTGGATGGAAAGGCTTCCTGTCTGTACCTATTAAAGGATCAGTATAAACACTAGAATATGTATTTCACAGTCGCTGGCAGCTGAACGCAACGACTAACGGTCATATAATATGTTTGGAAGGCTATTTAATATCCATGTCCACTAGTGGTGCAAAAAACAATGATTAAACGTTGATAATGACATGATGAGGTTCAGCAAGGAGGACGACAAATGGATGCAGCTAGAATCCTGCTCATGGCTGAATAAGGATTCTCATGACCTTTTCAGTCAGCAACTTGACATGGTATTCATTGTATTGAAAAGGGGGGACGCTTTGCCCGGTTTTCTAGAGAGAATATTCAACTGTATTTCTGTGATGTCTGTTTATGGCAGCCAGTTTAACAGGGTCAAATAGGCCCAGTTTGACAGGGTCAAATAGGCCCAGTTTGACAGGGTCAAATAGGCCCAGTTTAACAGGGTCAAATAGGCCCAGTTTGACAGGATCAAATAGACCCAGTTTAACAGGGTCAAATAGGCCCAGTTTGACAGGGTCAAATAGGCCCAGTTTAACAGGGTCAAATAGGCCCAGTTCAACAGGGTCAAATAGGCCCAGTTCAACAGGGTCAAATAGGCCCAGTTCAACAGGGTCAAATAGGCCCAGTTCAACAGGGTCAAATAGGCCCAGTTTGACAGGGTCAAATAGGCCCAGTTCGACAGGGTCAAATAGGCCCAGTTTGACAGGGTCAAATAGGCCCAGTTTGACAGGGTCAAATAGGCCCAGTTTGACAGGGTCAAATAGGCCCAGTTTAACAGGGTCAAATAGGCCCAGTTTAACAGGGTCAAATAGGCCCAGTTTGACAGGGTCAAATAGGCCCAGTTCAACAGGGTCAAATAGGCCCAGTTTGACAGGGTCAAATAGGCCCAGTTCAACAGGGTCAAATAGGCCCAGTTTGACAGGGTCAAATAGGCCCAGTTTAACAGGGTCAAATAGGCCCAGTTTGACAGGGTCAAATAGGCCCAGTTTAACAGGGTCAAATAGGCCCAGTTTGGGTCAAATAGGCAGGACAGGGTCAAATAGGCCCAGTTTGACAGGGTCAAATAGGCCCAGTTTGACAGGGTCAAATAGGCCCAGTTTGACAGGGTCAAATAGGCCCAGTTTGACAGGGTCAAATAGGCCCAGTTTAACAGGGTCAAATAGGCCCAGTTTAACAGGGTCAAATAGGCCCAGTTTAACAGGGTCAAATAGGCCCAGTTTAACAGGGTCAAATAGGCCCAGTTTAACAGGGTCAAATAGGCCCAGTTTAACAGGGTCAAATAGGCCCAGTTTAACAGGGTCAAATAGGCCCAGTTTGACAGGGTCAAATAGGCCCAGTTTGACAGGGTCAAATAGGCCCAGTTCAACAGGGTCAAATAGGCCCAGTTTGACAGGGTCAAATAGGCCCAGTTTGACAGGGTCAAATAGGCCCAGTTCAACAGGGTCAAATAGGCCCAGTTTGACAGGGTCAAATAGGCCCAGTTTAACAGGGTCAAATAGGCCCAGTTTGACAGGGTCAAATAGGCCCAGTTTAACAGGGTCAAATAGGCCCAGTTTAACAGGGTCAAATAGGCCCAGTTTAACAGGGTCAAATAGGCCCAGTTTAACAGGGTCAAATAGGCCCAGTTTAACAGGGTCAAATAGGCCCAGTTTGACAGGGTCAAATAGGCCCATTTTGACAGGGTCAAATAGGCCCATTTTAACAGGGTCAAATAGGCCCAATTTGACAGGGTCAAATAGGCCCAGTTTCACAGGGTCAAATAGGCCCAGTTCAACAGGGTGAAATAGGCCCAGTTTGACAGGGTCAAATAGGCCCAGTTCAACAGGGTCAAATAGGCCCAGTTTGACAGGGTCAAATAGGCCCAGTTCAACAGGGTCAAATAGGCCCAGTTCGACAGGGTCAAATAGGCCCAGTTCAACAGGGTCAAATAGGCCCAGTTTGACAGGGTCAAATAGGCCCAGTTTAACAGGGTCAAATAGGCCCAGTTTAACAGGGTCAAATAGGCCCAGTTTAACAGGGTCAAATAGGCCCAGTTTGACAGGGTCAAATAGGCCCAGTTTAACAGGGTCAAATAGGCCCAGTTTAACAGGGTCAAATAGGCCCAGTTTAACAGGGTCAAATAGGCCCAGTTTAACAGGGTCAAATAGGCCCAGTTTCACAGGGTCAAATAGGCCCAGTTTAACAGAGTCAAATAGGCCCAGTTTAACAGGGTCAAATAGGCCCAGTTTGACAGGGTCAAATAGGCCCAGTTTGAACAGGGTCAAATAGGCCCAGTTTGACAGGGTCAAATAGGCCCAGTTCAACAGGGTCAAATAGGCCCAGTTTAACAGGGTCAAATAGGCCCCTGTAGTTTAACAGGGTCAAATAGGCCCAGTTTAACAGGGTCAAATAGGCCCAGTTTAACAGGGTCAAATAGGCCCAGTTTAACAGGGTCAAATAGGCCCAGTTTAACAGGGTCAAATAGGCCCAACAGTTCAAATAACAGGGTCAAATAGGCCCAGTTTAACAGGGTCAAATAGGCCCAGTTTGACAGGGTCAAATAGGCCCAGTTTGACAGGGTCAAATAGGCCCAGTTTAACAGGGTCAAATAGGCCCAGTTTAACAGGGTCAAATAGGCCCAGTTTAACAGGGTCAAATAGGCCCAGTTCAACAGGGTCAAATAGGCCCAGTTTGACAGGGTCAAATAGGCCCAGTTTGACAGGGTCAAGACATGGAGAATAATACTGCTGTTGCTAATAAGCTGGCCTTCATGCTAGCTAACATCAACCCTAGTTTAACAGCCTGTCAAATGAGCCCCTGTTTCACCAGCCTGTCAACAGCCAGCCTGTAACTAAACCAGCCTGTAACAAACCAAGCTGAGCCTCTGATAGGGTCAAATAGCCTCTAAACCAGCCTTGAACTAGGAACCAGCCTGTTTGAAAGGGTGAACTGAACCAGTTAGGCAACTCTAGGCCCAGTAACCAGCCTGCAACTGAACCAGCCTAGGCTCTATAACCAGCCTGCAACTGAACTAGGCTCTAGCCTAACCAGCCTGTAACTGAACTAGCCTCTATAACCAGCCTGCAACTGAACTAGCCTCTATAACCAGCCTGTTCTGAACTAGCCTCTATAACCAGCCTGCAACTGAACTAGCCTCTATAACCAGCCTGCAACTGAACTAGCTCTATAACCAGCCTGCAACTGAACTAGCCTCTATAACCAGCCTGCAACTGAACTAGCCTCTATAACCAGCCTGTAACTGAACTAGCCTCTATAACCAGCCTGCAACTGAACTAGCCTCTATAACCAGCCTGTAACTGAACTAGGCTCTAAACCAGCCTAACTGAACTAGCTCTATAACCAGCCTGCAACTGAACTAGCCTCTATAACCAGCCTGCAACTGAACTAGGCTCTATAACCAGCCTGCAACTGAACTAGCCTCTATAACCAGCCTGCAACTGAACTAGCCTCTATAACCAGCCTGCAACTGAACTAGCCTCTATAACCAGCCTGCAACTGAACTAGCCTCTATAACCAGCCTGCAACTGAACTAGCCTCTATAACCAGCCTGCAACTGAACTAGCCTCTATAACCAGCCTGCAACTGAACTAGCCTCTATAACCAGCCTGCAACTGAACTAGCCTCTATAACCAGCCTGCAACTGAACTAGCCTCTATAACCAGCCTGCAACTGAACTAGCCTCTATAACCAGCCTGCAACTGAACTAGCCTCTATAACCAGCCTGCAACTGAACTAGCCTCTATAACCAGCCTGCAACTGAACTAGCCTCTATAACCAGCCTGCAACTGAACTAGCCTCTATAACCAGCCTGCAACTGAACTAGCCTCTATAACCAGCCTGCAACTGAACTAGCCTCTATAACCAGCCTGCAACTGAACTAGCCTCTATAACCAGCCTGCAACTGAACTAGCCTCTATAACCAGCCTGCAACTGAACTAGCCTCTATAACCAGCCTGCAACTGAACTAGCCTCTATAACCAGCCTGTAACTGAACTAGGCTCTATAACCAGCCTGCAACTGAACTAGCCTCTATAACCAGCCTGCAACTGAACTAGCATCTATAACCAGCCTGCAACTGAACTAGCCTCTATAACCAGCCTGCAACTGAACTAGCCTCTATAACCAGCCTATATCACTGAACCAGGCTGTAACACTGAAGCTGTCTCTAAAACCAGCCTGTAACATAACCAGCCTGCAACTGAACTAGCCTCTATAACCAGCCTCTATCACTGAACCAGGCTGTAACACTGAAGCTGTCTCTAAAACCAGCCTGTAACATAACCAGCCTGTAACCCACAGTGATTAGGTTGTGAGAAGCCCTGCCTCCCCTCCCCAGCTGAATCCTGTCTAGTTATGTGACACTAATGATACTTCAGTCATTGCAGCTTTTCAAGCAGAGCCCTTCCACAGCTACACACAGCTGACATTTCCTGACATTTTACCAACTAATTACAGTACAAATAATTAAGCATGTTCCTGGATGTAAAAAAAAAATAATGTATTGGAAGGCCGTCTGTCAGAGCAGGTGATTGATGACACTAGAGGAGACGCTATCTGATGGCTGCTGGTGCCTCCAGCTACACAGGAAGCAGGTTTATTAGAAGGAACAATACACATTCACAGGCATCTCATACAGTTATGCTCCCAGGCAATATCCGTGTCAAGGTGAATGTGACAATGAAAGCAAAATATTAGCATTTTGTGGAGCGGGCCTAGTGTGGGGCTGAGGAGCGCGGCTGAAGGGGGGACCAGAGAGAGATGACAGGCCTAATTACTAAAGCTCACAGGCCAAGACAGCTGTTTCTCCTGTCCCCAACAAGCCTGTCATACAGGTAGCTAACCACACAGGGCCAATATGAGCCTGTACACCAAGCATACCGCTGTCTGTCTAACAGTAATGACCAATGCTAATGTTGCTGCCACGTCAGGGGAAACCGTGTCACTTCCTGCAAGCCTCTCCACATTTTACCTGGTTATTGTGTGTTATAGAATTAAAACCTGCCTGACACCTTCCTACCTGTATGACCCACAGCAAATATCTTGACGGAGACTAATTGTATGTTACTATAGAAACGGATTATTTGAAATAAAACAACGGTTGTAGAAGATTTCTCATTGTTTTGTGAATTAGTTTTGAATTGTATATTATTTACTGAAATGCTCAACATTACATGTGTTTTAAATTATTTTCCTGGATATATTTTTTTAGGTGGTGCCTAAATTCAATAATAGATGAAAATTATGTCGTCAAATTGTTTTTGAAAAAAATGTAAAATATACATTTTCCTACATTCCATTTTATTACAAATACACCTGGTTAATGCAACATCTACGAGCCTGACGATGAAACAAAAACAGTTTCTTAATAAATCAACCCTGAAGAAAACGAATCAGTGTTGAGGTCATAGGAGATAGAAATGGTTTAATGGTAAATATCACTGAACTATATTCCATGACAAGTGTTCTGATCTTCCCTGTATATCACTTGTGTTGAACTCAGCAACAATAAACAACGCCCAAACCTTTCACATACCAGACAGCAAAATGCTCTGTGCTTTAGGAATCCAAATGAACTGGCTCCTTCAGGGAAGGTTTGTACTGGGCTCTGGAGAGAGGCTGATCCATGTGGGGTTGGACAAATCTACAAGGGGTCAAAGGTGGAGTGTGAGTCCCTGTATGTCTGCTATGGGAAGAGGTGGGCTGGGGGTGGTACAGTGGAGGCATGGAGGCACTATGAGATTCACTATGATATTCACTATGAACAGATTCACTATGAACAGCCTCACTATAAACAGATTCACTATGAACAGCCTCACTATGAACAGATTCACTATGAGATTCACTATGAACAGCCTCACTATAAACAGATTCACTATGAGATTCACTATAAACAGATTCACTATGAACAGATTCACTATAAACAGATTCACTATGAACAGATTCACTATGAACAGATTCACTATGAGATTCACTATGAACAGATTCACTATAAACAGATTCACTATAAACAGATTCACTATGAACAGCCTCACTATGAACAGATTCACTATGAGATTCACTATGAACAGCCTCACTATAAACAGATTCACTATGAGATTCACTATAAACAGATTCACTATGAACAGATTCACTATAAACAGATTCACTATGAACAGATTCACTATGAACAGATTCACTATGAACAGATTCACTATAAACAGATTCACTATAAACAGATTCACTATGAGATTCACTATGAACAGCCTCACTATAAACAGATTCACTATGAGATTCACTATAAACAGATTCACTATGAACAGATTCACTATAAACAGATTCACTATGAACAGATTCACTATGAGATTCACTATGAACAGCCTCACTATAAACAGATTCACTATGAGATTCACTATAAACAGATTCACTATGAACAGATTCACTATAAACAGATTCACTATGAACAGATTCACTATAAACAGTTTCACTATGAACAGATTCACTATGAACAGATTCACTATGAGATTCACTATGAACAGCCTCACTATGAACAGATTCACTATGAGATTCACTATGAACAGCCTCACTATAAACAGATTCACTATGAGATTCACTATGAACAGATTCACTATGAACAGATTCACTATGAACAGCCTCACTATAAACAGATTCACTATGAGATTCACTATGAACAGATTCACTATAAACAGATTCACTATGAACAGATTCACTATGAACAGATTCACTATGAACAGCCGCACTATAAACAGATTCACTATGAGATTCACTATGAACAGATTCACTATAAACAGATTCACTATAAACAGATTCACTATGAACAGATTCACTATGAGATTCACTATGAACAGCCTCACTATAAACAGATTCACTATGAGATTCACTATGAACAGATTCACTATAAACAGATTCACTATAAACAGATTCACTATGAACAGATTCACTATAAACAGATTCACTATAAACAGATTCACTATGAACAGTTTCACTATGAACAGATTCACTATGAACAGATTCACTATGAGATTCACTATGAACAGTTTCACTATGAACAGCTTTAATATGAACAGCCTCACTATAAACAGATTCACTAGGAGATTCAATATGAACAGTTTCACTAGGAGATTCAATATGAACAGCCTCACTATAAACAGATTCACTATGAGATTCACTATGAACAGTTTCACTATGAACAGCTTTAATATGAACAGCCTCACTATGAACAGCCTCACTATGAACAGCCTCACTATGAACAGTTTCACTATGAACAGCCTCACTATGAACAGCTTTAATATGAACAGATTCACTATGAACAGCTTTAATATGAACAGATTCACTATGAACAGCTTTAAGCTTCATGACTCAGCTTTATTCACACTATGAACAGTTTCACTATGAACAGCCTCACTATGAACAGCTTTAATATGAACAGCTTTAATATGAATATGAATAAAGATCCTTGATGATCTTTATGGCCTTCCTGTGACATCGGGTGGTGTAGGTGTCCTGGAGGGCAGGTAGTTTGCCCCCGGTGATGCGTTGTGTTAAACCTCACAACCCTCTGGAGAGCCTTACGGTTGAGGGCGGAGCAGTTGCCGTGTTTTACCTCTTGGTGATGTCATTCAGAAACATAAGGTTAACTTTCACTGCTCAGTGGAAGATATACAGCTGTACATTATGATGAAACAGGGTGAAGCCCCAACATTGCCCTCCCTGGAAGCCTGTGTTTCAGACGTAAGGAAGTGGATGGCTGCAAACGTTTTACTTTTCAACTCGGACACAACAGAGATGCTAGTTCTAGGTCTCAAGAAACAAAGAGATCTTCTGTTGAATCTGACAAGTCATCTTGATGGTTGTACAGTCGTCTCAAATACAACTGTGAAGGACTATACTCTGGCTGGGGATCCACACTATGCAAGACTATTTCAAGGACAGCTTTTTCCATCTACGTAACATTGCAAAAATCTGAAACTTTCTGTCCAAAAATGTTTCAGAAAAGTGAATCTATGCTTTTCTACTACTAGATCTAATGCTCTACTCTCCGGGTCCCTGGATAAAGCACGAAATAAAATTCGGTTAGTGCTAAATAGGCTGGGATCCACACTATGCAGCTGTTATTCTATAGGCTGGGATCCACACTGTTATTCTATAGGCTGGGATCCACACTGTTATTCTATAGGCTGGGATCCACACTGTGCAGCTGTTATTCTATAGGCTGGGATCCACACTATGCAGCTGTTATTCTATAGGCTGGGATCCACACTGTAATTCTATAGGCTGGGATCCACACTATGCAGCTGTTATTCTATAGGCTGGGATCCACACTGTTATTCTATAGGCTGGGATCCACACTATGCAGCTGTTATTCTATTGGCTGGGATCCACACTGTGCAGCTGTTATTCTATAGGCTGGGATCCACACTATGCAGCTATTATTCTATAGGCTGGGATCCACACTATGCAGCTGTTATTCTATAGGCTTGGATCCACACTGTTATTCTATAGGCTGGGATCCACACTATGCAGCTGTTATTC